>NW_004086849.1:0-47558 GCF_000220395.1 Ichthyophthirius multifiliis
ATATAAAATATATATAAATATATTTATATATTTATATATTTATATATTTTTATATTTTTTTATTTTTATATTTTTTATTTTTATATCATTATATTTTTATATTTTTATTTATTTATTTAATACTTAAAATTCTTAATTTTTTATAAAATTTTTTAATTTTTTTTATATTAATTTTATTTAAGAAATTAATAAAATAAAATAATATAATTTTTTATCTTTTTAGTTATTTAAAACTTAAGTACTAATTACTTATTTTCTTTTTTCTTATCTTATTAACATTTTTAATTTACTACTTATTAATTTTTCATTTATTAATTATTAAATTACTTTTTTTTATAATGTAAAAATAATAATTAATTATTAATATATATAAATTCATTTATTATAATTTGAAACTCAATAATTTTATACACTTAAAATTCAATAAATTAATATTTTGTATCCTATTTATTTTTTATAAAATCTTCATATCATATTAATTTTTTAATGTATTTCCTTTAATTACTTTATATTCCAAGTATATCACTTTTATATATTTTAATAATTGAATTGAATTAGAATTTTAAGTTCATTATTTACTAATTCTTTATTCGCAAATCATTTTTAAAGGTATAAACTTTTTAATTTGATTTAAATAAATTATTAAAATATATGTTTATTTTAGAATTAGTTTAATTATTAAATGCTTTTATTAATAAAAAAAATTTTTAGTAAATTATTCTTTTACTATTATTATTAATTATATCAGAGATATATTCTTGCATGAAATCTAATTTATTCTATTATTTCTGATTATCATCTAATATTTTATTGTAAATAGTAAAGTTTCAAACCTAATAATAAAGAATTTTATAATTATTACTTCTAAAGTAACACTAAAGATAAATATAATAACAATATAAATATTTCCTTATAAAATCTTATATAAATATATATTTAACTATTTTTACAATTTTAAATTGTCTAACATATCCTTTGATTCTTGATTATTTAGTTGAATAAAATTATATTGTTCTTTATTTATTTTTATTTTTTAATAAAATTAAAACTTAAAAATAATAAAAAATAAAAACAAATATTATTAACTAATTAAAAAAAGATATAAACTTTAATTTTTACAATTAGTATTAATTTCAGAAAAACTAATTATTTTTCAAAAAATAATTATCATTTATTAATAAGCTATTATTTATAATATAAAAGAAATAATTTAATTAATGAAAAAAATAAAAGAAGATATAACTTTTCAAAAAAAAACATAAAAATATTAAAAAAATAAACATGTTCAAATATTGAATATATAAAATAAGTAATTATAAAATATTAAGTCTATATTATAAAATAACACTTTTGTACTCTTTATATGTTTCAAAAAGATTTATTCCATATAAATTTATAAATTCTTAAAAATTTTTATTTATCATCTATACTTTTTGATTGCAAATCTATAGTTCTGTTTTTCAAAATAAACGAGAAACAACATTAATTATCGCTTTCGCTAAACTTCTTGAATCTTTAAAAATTTTAAGTTTTTCTTCCTTCTTAATAATATTTATGAAATTCATTTAATGAGAATATTTTCTTAACTTACTACTTACCTTCTTATTTCCAACATAAAAACTTCAAATCATGACTATAAAATAATTATCTAATTTAAGGATAGAATGAATTTCTTCCATATTTCTTCATTATAAAGTTAGTATTAATCAATTCTTTTAGTTAAATTATGATAGATATTTTATCTTATGAAACATTTAATTTTTAAATCTTTAGAATTTGTAAATCTATATTATTCTTAGAAATATTTTGGCTAATTTAATTTTAATTATTACTATCATAATCACGTTGTTATTAAATAGTTGACAAATCTATTTATTTATTATTTTTTTATTAGCAATAATTAATTAAAAAATATATTAAAATTAATTAAAATAAGATATATTATACTTTTACTTTGTGAATTACAGATACCTATTTCACTTAGAATTTTCTTTTCTTTAAATTAGCTATTCTATTTTAAATTTAAATTATCTTATTACTTATTTATAAGTTTATAAAAATATAAATTTAATTAATATATCTATATTTTTACCTTGCTTAATCCAGTACAATCAATTTTTTAAGTTGTTTATAAATTATAAGAAATTTCGATTTCTTAAGTTTAGTCTTTATTGATATTTTTTTTTTTTTAAGAACTTTAAGATTTGAATGTTAAATAAAGCTTATCTTTTCATTAATTAATAAATTTTTTTAGCATTCAGATATTATTTAAAAGTTCTATTATTTTTATTCTTCAAACTCACTATCATTAAAAGATTTTTATAAACTTTTTTCTATATGAACATCAGAATTACTATTTTAAATTGAACTTTATTAATAATTAGAAAATTAATATTTGTCTTTATTTAATATATGATTTTATGTATTATCGTGTTTTTTAAAATCGGGAGATTGTAATTAAACATTTTCATTTTCTAATAATTATGACGTTATTTCTTATTAAATTAAAGGATATAATTATTTGAATTATTCAAATGTCATTTATTAATCATTGATATTACTATTAAGTTATAAATGCTTTAATTATAATTTTTTAAATATCATATTTTAATTATTTAAAGAAAAAAAAATTTGATTTATTTTCTATTTTTAGTTTTCTTAATTTGGCTATCGCTCATTTTAATTTACATTAGTTTATTGTTAATTTTAGATTGCATCAGATCTTTAAATAGTATTTTTATCTTAATTTAATTATTCATTTTACTTTTATTCTTTTTGCTAAACTTATGACTACTTTTGATTACATTATACTTATTATTAAAAATTTTCTTATTAGTATTCGATAATTTAAATTTATAATTATTTATTTTATTAACTTTTATTTTCTATATTTAACTATTCTTAAAACTATTATTTACTTTTAATATTTATCTCTTAATATTATTCATTTTTTTCTAATTATATATTTTAAGCATCTTTTTATTATTTTTTATTTTCTATGTTTTCTTCTTTTTCCTCAAATTCATTTTTTTCTGTCTCCGAATTATTTTCATAATACTAATTACTGTTTTCTCCAGATTCTTGGGAAATTTATTTTTCTATATAATCATTTTAATATTATTATATTTAGTATTATTTAGTTTCTTATAATTATTATAAGTTTAATTTACTATTATTATCTATATAATTTTAATTATAATTATTACAAGTTTGTTATAGTGAATATTTTTGAAATTTAATTTTTTCATTTTAAATTTATTAGTTAAAATCAAAATTTTCATCACTTTAATTTAATAATTTAATGTGTGTTTTATCATTTTATTATTATTTAACATATTAAATTTATTTATTTTTATCATTAATATTATTACTTTATTCATGTCTTTGTTCATTATTATCTATAAACTCTTTATTTTTATATTAATTTAAATAGTAAATATTTTATCCATCATCACTATAAAACGAAGCTTATTCTTTTTAATTGCTACAGCAGTACTCAGAGTTAATATTGTTTGTTTGAGTATCTAAATTAAATGATAACCTTTATTTCTTATTTTTAGGTTCTATATATTCCAAAAATTATTATTAATTTTATTATTTTGATTAATGAATTAAATTTAGAAGCTCGTCATTTATTTTAAGATATTATTATGATAAGTAATCTATGTCAATAGTTTAAATAGCATTCGTTTAGAAAGCTTTATTTTTTAAAAGTTTTATATATTCAATCATATTTTAGAAGTAAAGCTAATTAAAAGAGGGTAATTACTGTAAATATTTTTCTAATTAGGTAATTCTTTAATCATAAAATTGTTCTAAAGTCATTATAAAAACACTTAAATTAGAATCACTAATGCTTAAATTAGTTTAATTTTTTTATTATTAATCGATTTTATAGAGAGAATTCAGGTTACTTAGATATTCTTAATTGTTTATTTGTTAAGATTATTCTGATTAGATTATTAATGTAGCAAAGTCTTCTAAGTATTTCTTTAAGCCTTTTTAACTCTACATATTTTCATTGTTATCTAAAAAAATAAAAAAAATAATATGTTTATAAATTTAATGCTATTTTAACTCTATTAATTTAAATCATTTATTATTTAATTATTAAAAGTGTTTTAATTGTTTTGAGATAAATTTTGATCAATTTAATTCATTTTTATTTTTATAAAAATTTTATATTTATTTCTTTTTTAATCAAAAAATTGAATTAGAATTAAAAAAATTTCACTAAAAAAAAATATTTTAAAAAATATATTAAAATTAGCTAAAAAATTCATTAAATACTAAACAGTTATAAAAAAATATAATATTTTTTGTCTTATTATAAATTATAAAAATATTAATAAAAAATTATACTTTATATATATAAAAATAAAAGCTATAAGTAAATATTAAAAAATAAATAATTAAAAAAATATTCTATTTATAATTTTATTTTTATAATATTTCTAAATAATAGTTTTAGTTAGTATAATATTTACATTTTATATTATATATTTTATATTTTTATATTATGCTTATTCTTTCTTAAATATATAAATATTTTTAATTAATCAAAATATCTTAAATTTATAAATTTATAATAATTGGATATATATAATATTTAATAGTCTGATCATTTAATAATACTGAAGATAATAATCTGAACATTTATATTATAAAAATAGTTTATCAAAATAAGAAACGATAAATATAGTATTGGTTAGTTTTCCAGATAGTCATCAATTTAATTAAAAATATTTATATTAATTTTTAATATAATATAAAACTAATATATGGTTTTTAAGAAATTAAATACTTAATTTTAGATAACTCTTACAAAAAAATATTCTGATAGCTTAAAGGTAAAATATTAAATATTAATTATAAAATTAATATTTATATTTTTAAGGACAAACAAATAGAATTAAAACAATTTGAATCTGTAAGAAATATTTTAAAAAAATGATTTGATTTAAATTTTGCTTGAAAAAAAGAAATAAATAAATTAGATATAATATTAAGATAAAATATGTTATTATTAATAAAATGTTTAGTTGTTAATTTGAATGAATTAACCTTTTATTTTTTTCATAATAATCAAAGTAAATTTTATAATTTAAAAATAGCAAATATTTATAAATTTTATATAATTTTATAAGGAGTATATTTTGATTTATATTTGCAGTGATTTCAATTATTTCTGATTTATAATTTTCTGGTAAATTTCGAAATTATTTTATAATTTATAATGTAAAATATAAAATTATAAAAAGTAATTTAAAACTATTAAAAAATAATAATTTATTGAAATATATGTGTTTGCAGTCCTTTTTTTATGCAAATAAATTAAAAGCCTAGAAAAAATATTTTAAATAATTATCATATAAACTCAATATTCAATAAAAGTTTGAAATCGAAATTAAAAAAATTGAATACTATTATAATTAGATAATATTAAACAGTAAATGTTAATATGAATAATATCTGATATTAAAATCTTAGAAAAATTAATACATTTAACTTTACAATTTATTGAGGTTATTTAAAGAATCTATTTCTTAATAAAAAATGCATTTTGTATAAATAATTTTTTTTTTTAAATTAAATTAATTATTTTAATCTTTATAAAAATAATGGAATAAATTTTTAATGAAATTTAATTTATAAAATATGTTAAAATTTTAATAAACTAAATTTAATATTTGCCCAAAAATAATAAAAAAATATAAGCATTTTATTAAAGTTTTAAAAAAATTTTTTTTAAATATCTTAAAATTTATAATATTAATTTTAAGTATATAAATATAATATGAATATTTGAAAAAAAAAACATAATCTATAAATATTAAAAAATCTAATGTAAATAAAATAAATAAATAATAATTTATTTATTAAATTAACAATTATTTTTATTCATTCCCATATTTTTAATTACTATTATTAAATTATTTGTTTCTAAATATTTTTATTATATCAACTATTTTAATTCAAAAAAAACATAATATTTGTTTAAGTTTACAAATAATAAAAAATAAAATTTATTTTAAATGAATCCCTTATTGGAGCTTAAAATATAAATTAGCAAAGACCTTTAAAGATATCTACATATTTATTTGGATAGTACTCCTGAATTAGTTGTAGAAGATTTTATAGAATAAAACAAGCTAAAATAATAATCTTATATTCCTATTTTAAAAATAGTCCTTTAACATATGAGACATGTAGAATAATATTCAAATATAAAATTCAAATAATTAAAAGGAGATGAACATTATAATTTATTAATAAAAAAATAATAACAAATATGTGATTTAATTCAATAAAATAAAATAAAAAATAATTAAAATTATATTAATAACAATAATAATAATATATCCAATAATTCATAATTATAATCATATTCAAATATATAAACAAATAGTAGTAATTTTTAAGCAAATAATAGTAATTTTCAAACAAATTATATCAATAATTAAACAAATAAAAATTAAAAAGATAACAAATTTTTTAATATTTTTAAATAAATTAATTCCCAAAGTCCAATATTATACAAATCACCATTAAAATATTAAAATGAAGAAAGCTATTTAGAAAAAAAGAAGAAGAAAAAAATATTTGAAGAATAACAAAATAATAGACGTGAAAATATATCCTAGAGACTATATCTTTAACAAAAATAAAAATCATGTGAAAAAACAAAATATAATACAGATGATAAAATGAAAGAGTGCACTTTTATGCCTTAAATTAGTCAAAGGTCAAGAAATTTATCTAAAAAACATAGATAAAAGCTAAATAAAGATAGCACTATATATGAAATTATTTCAAATAAAAATGAAGTCAAATAACATAACTTCAAAATAACAAAAGAATAAAGTATTTAAACCTCTATAATAGATAAAGAATATGAAGAAAATAAAAAATAAATAGATTTCAATCCTGATTTAAACAAAAACTATTTTAAATATTTAGATATGTAGGAACAAATTGAAAAGGAAAAATAATAAATATAATAAACTGATAATGTTAATGAGTTAGAATAAAGTAAAAAAAGATTGATTTTGATCCAAATTTGAATAAAAATTATTTTAAATATTTAAAAATGTAAGAAGATATTGAATTAGAAAAAAATCAATAATAATAATTTAATTTTAAAAATAGTCAATAATTATTACAAGATATAAATGGAGAAATTAAAAAAAATTAAAGTCTCCTTTAAAGCAATAAAAACAACTAACTAAGTGAATGTAATAAATAAAACTAATCAATATAAAGCTAAAAAACTGTTAATAGTTTATCTATAGAAAACTTTTAAGAATAAGGAAGCATAATAATTTGTAATGAAGACCCTTTATATCTTTAAGCTGATGAATTTCCTAGTAAATATATATAATATTAAACAAATAATTCTGAATCTATGAAATATAATATCAGTATTTAAGCTTTAAAAAATAAATATTAGTAACCAGATAATATAATTTCCTAAATTAAATCTAAAAGTCCTAGTTTCGTTAGAATGTAATAAAACGATTGATAAATTTTATTATTAAATTATATTTAAATAATAATAAAAAATCTATTGAAATTAATTTTAAAAAAATATTAAATATTTTAATAAAAAATATATTCTTAACTTATTTTTAAATAATTATAAAAAAAATTTTGTAAATAAATAATAATTTTAATTAAATATAATGATATATTAATATTTATATATTTTCTTTTTAAAAAAATAAAAAATATAGTTTAATATTAATTTTTTTGAACTATTATTTTAAATAAATTACAAATTTTGTTTTATAAATAATTAAGAAAGTTTTCTATTTAATATTTTCTTAGAAAATATTTAAAGATCCTACGATAATATAATTTTTTTTTTTTTTTTCACAACTGCTTTTATAATTTAAAATTTATATATATTAATATATAAAATAAAATTTAAGATTCATATGAAAGAAATAATATTTTTATTTAGTGTTTTTAAAGATATAAAAAAACATGCTTCTTATTATATTTTTTTTTATAAAATTTGTAAATTATTTAATATTGTTAAAATTTTTTCTTTAAGTAAAATTTTCTAGATTATAATTTAATTATTAAATATTATTATTTGGCATTAGAATGGTTATTTTTTCATAAATAAACATAAATTAATTTTAATCTAAGTTACATTTATTATAATTATTTTCTTTTATAATTTTTTAATATGTTTAATAAATTATTGGAATTCTTTATTTAAATTGAATAGAAATATTATGTCAAATATATTGAAAAATATATAAATTAAGATTTAATCAAAATTAAAAGATATATATTTAAATAATAGTTATTTTGTTCAGATTGAAATTTTATTAATAAAATTTAAATTAAATATATACTATATTTATGTTTTTATTAATTATTTTATAAATTAAGTATAAAAAAATATGATATAAATAATAATTAATAGTTGTAGCGAAAAAAATATCTTAAAAAAAATTTAAAGTTTTATAAATTTTTTTATTAATTTTTCAATAAAACAAAAACATTAAAAAACAATTATATACAAAATATAAATATATATATATAAATATATAGATATATATATATATATATTTATAAATATAATTATATATATATTAATTTTTATATAAATAATGAATATTTTATTTTTTACAAATTTATAAAGTATTTTAATATACATTATATTAATAATTTTTTATAAATTAATAAAAATTATTAAATACAAAAATAATATTTATTTAAATAAATAAAAAATTTTAAGTATATAAATAAAATAAAACTAATTTTTAAAAAAGTATTTAATAAGAATAAAATATATAAATAAAATTAATTATATCATTTCTAAGTTTGTTATTTTTTTATGATATACATATATATTTTCATTTTTTTTCACAAATGCTTATCCATCCATTTCTTGGATTTTAAATATTTGCAAATCTAATTATTTTTATTAATTTATTTTTAAAATAATTATATTTGATTTTACAATTCCATCATTTTAAAGAATTTATCAGTTTTTTAATTATTTAGAGCTTTTGGAAGTAAAGTTTCTATCATTTAATAAATATATTCTTTCATTTATTTGTCAATATCTATTACTTAATAAAAATGGTATAAAATAATAAATAAACTTGAAGGATCGTTTTATTCTGTTAATTCAAAAACAACGTCTGGTGTCCTTTGATGTCTTAACTCAAGTTATTAATTTTTCTCACCAAACTATTTAATAAAAATAAATATAAGTATAATAATAAATATTACTCTTCTGAACATAAGTAATGTATGCTTAGTTTTTTAAAGTAAGTATAATCATTTTTTAAAAGCAAATTATTGATATTAGATTGCTTTATTTTATGTAAATTACTTATTACTAATTTTTTTTCTTCCTCAATTTAAATTTGAGTTTTTTATATAATTTTTTCACCATCTTGATGAATGTTTTTAGAATGCTTTTTTTTAAATTAGTCTAAGATTTTTTTAGTTTTTATCCTTTTCTTATTAAGTTTCTTATTTTTAATCTTTATTTATTTCAGATAAACATTTATTTTAATCTAAGAATATAATAGAGAAATTTTCAATATATTAAAATCCTTTTTCAATCATACAATCAATAATTTATCCTAATATTTATTTTTCACTCCATATAAATACAATTCCATTTTTCATTAAATTTAAATCAATTTTAAATTAACTAAATTCCTTTATATCAATACCTTCTTTTCCTTACCTAGTATCCACTTTCCAAAGAATATTTATGAATAATGCTTGTAAATCATGAGAATATTTAGAAAGATCTTACTTTAATATATTTTTGACTTAAATAACTCTAAAAAAATATTTAGCTTATTTAAAAGATAATATATTACTTATGATTAGCATCAGACTTTACTTAATCTGCTTATAATTACAATTATTATCTCCATTATATTAATAATTAAATTTAATTATCAATTTAACTAAATTATATAAAATCAAAATATTTTATTATAAATGTATTTTATTAATTTTTTTTTGTATTTTTTTATTTATAAAAAATAAACTAACTTTTATTTTTTTATAGTAATGCGCCTTTTTTTCGGGTGTTTTGATTAGTATTTTTTTCTAGAATTCGGCTTATATTCATTATTGTTATTTAAGTTTCTTTTTTTCCAATAAATCCCTTTAAATCTTCTATTATAACGTCTGGCGGGTTTATGTTCCTTTTTAAAAAAATATTTGCGCATAAATTAATAAATATTAAAAATAAAAAATAAAAAAAAATAAAAAATTAAGAATTTTTAAAAAATGATAACTACAATATAAAATTTTTAAAATGTTTGATTAAAATATAATAATCATACATATGGTTCTAATGCTAAATCATATTCTCCATTGCATAATTTAAAATAATCAACTTTACTAAAAAAAATAAATAAATAATATTTAACGATATAAATTATTAAAAATAAAATAATTATAGTTTTATATTTACTCCTTCGATTTAATTCTATTGCTTATGCGAACCATATCTTATTCTTTAATTTTAGGAGCCTAAAATGAATTCATTATAATATATGATAATTAAATTAATAAAAATTATTTATTTATTTACCATATTGATATCTTAATTTTGTTTTATTTTTTTATTTTTATATATTTTTTTTTTTAAAATATATAATTTAAACTAAAATTATTTAGAATTCTTGAAAGATATATATTAAAGGATAAGAAAAAACTTAAAATAAAAAAGTTTTAGGAATTTTTAAATAATTTTTTTTTTAATAAATATACTAAAATTATATTAAATATATTGATTCTTTAATTTAATAATATATAATTTAGTATGAAATGGTTACAAAAATAAATATAAAAATGTAAATAATTATAAAAAATAAATTAAAATAAGTAATAAAATGAACTTCGTAAAAATATTATAGAAATTTTTTAATGACAATTAAAAAAAATTAAAAAAGATAGATTATAAGAGGCACATCGAAAAAATTATAATTTAATAGTAGCTAAATTTAATAATTTTTTTACTATATTAAAATATTATTTAATTTTACTGTTTGTTGGAAATATAAATATATTTTTTAAATTAATAATTAATTATATTTAAAAAGATAAATAAAGCTTATATAAATTCTTAGTAAAATATAAATGTAATATTTTTATATGCCATTAAAAATTTACTATTAAATAAAATTAATTTATACTATTCATAATTTACTATTTTGTTATAAAATAAATTTATAAAATTTAAATATTTATATAATTAATTAAGATACATATTTTTATAAAAATAAATTTTATCTTTTTTTATTATTAATAAATTTATTATTTATTTATATATCTATAAATATTTTTTATATTTTTCTATCTTTATCATTTTAAAATAAATTAAAAAATAAATTTATAAAAATATAAATAAATCGTACATAATTATAAAATAATTAAATTTAGAATGATTTTTATAATATAAAAATAAAAAAATTAAATAAAATTTATTTTTTGTTTAATAACATTTTAGTTTTATATTAATTATAATTTTTATTTTTAAAAAGAAAAAATATATTCGACTGATGTTTTTTTAAAAATAAATTTTTTAATTATAAATGTAAAAAATATATTAAAAATTTGTATATAATAAAAAATTTTATATAATTTATATATAAAAATATTATAAATATATTTTTTTAAATATTAAATATATTAAAACTAATAATATATATTTTTTTATTTATTTAATGTATATGAAATATTATAATCGTTTATATAATTAATAGGAATTATAGTTATAATATTAATTTAATATTACTATTTATGAAAATACCATGATTTTTAAATGTTTATAATAATTTTGCATTTTTTTATTTTAGCAAATATATTGCCTAATTTTAAACATTTGCCTAATTTTAAACATTTAAAATATTTATTTTTATTGAATTTTTTTTCAATTTTTATCGAATAAATACTAAAATCTTTATTTATGTATTTTAATTAATTTATTGAGAATACTTAAGAAATCATTTTTGTTTAATTATTAATAAAACATAATTTTTTACCATATTTTTCTTTTAATAAAGTGTTTATAAACTATTCATATAAAAGTTGGTGAAAAATTAAACAAAAAAATTAAATATATTATAGAAACGATTATGATTTTACTTTTGAATTAATATAAAAAAATTAATTTATTTAATTAAGGATTTAGAAACAATTTTAAATAGCTAAAAAATTAATATTTATATAGGTAATTATTTGATTATATTAGCATTAGCTTTCATCAAGATTGTGAAATTATTGATTAAAATAATTAATAATAAATATATTTAATACTAAGAAGATAAGTATGAAAATGAAAAAGAATATTTTTATTATTTAGTTAATAAAGAAAATTTTATGTTTTATTAATATAATTAATTATAATAATTAAATTTTGAATTTATAAATAATAATTTCTATTTATATTAAATATTTTTAATTATTAAAAATAATAGTATTTAAATAATAATTTTTAATTGTAAAACGTATAATATATTCTGAACAAATATATATGATTTACTAATCTTAATATATAAAAAATATAAATAAATTAAAATTAGATTTAAATATTTTCTTAAATACGTAATAACAATGAATCATCAATAAAAAATATATATTTATTAATATATATATAATAACATTAAAAAAAAAGTTAAAAATATATTAGAAAATAAAAATAAAAAATATATGACATAATAACTTTAATTCTGTCCATTTGAATTCGCTCAGTTTTTAGATAATAATTGTTTTGAAACTCGTAAAAAATACAAAGAATTTTCTAAAGATCCAATATTTATTCCTCGCAACAATTTATCTCTTCGTGAACAAAAAGATTTAGCTTTACAAAGACTCCAAATATTTGCAAAAAATAAAGTATTTTCTGTCCATGATTTTTCTCAAAATCCTTTAAACGTATTTTGCAATCATGAAATGGCAGCCTGGATTGACGGTTCATTAGCAACGAAATTAACTGTTTAATTGAACTTGTTTGGAGGTACCCTTTATACTTTAGGAACTGAACGCCATTTACCTATAGCTGAAGGAGTTGACAGTTTATAAACAATAGGCTGTTTTGCCCTTACTGAACTTGGATATGGAAACAATGCAGTATAAATGGAGACTACCAGTACTTGGGACCCTGCAACTAAAGAATTTGTTATAAATTCTCCTTCTGTTTTGAGTCAAAAATATTGGATTACAAATGGAGCTTTACACTGCAATTATGCAATCGTTTTTGCTTAACTTATACTTCCTGGTAATTAAAAAGAAGGTGTACATGCATTTTTAGTCAGAGTCAGAAACGCAGATGGCAGCATATGTAATGGTGTTTATATCGAAGATATGGGAGGCAAATTTGGACTTAATGGGGTTGACAACGGTCGTTTGAAATTTACAAATGTTAGAATTCCTAGAGAAGCTTTACTAAATAAATTTTCTGAAATGTCCCCTGAAGGAGTTTTTACATCATCAATTAAAGATAAAAGATAACGTTTCTTAAAGGTTGCTGACAGACTTTTATCGGGAAGATTATGTATTGCTTCCATGTTAATTTCTGGAACTAAAATATGCCTTGCTACAGCACTTAGATATGCATCTTA
This sequence comes from Ichthyophthirius multifiliis, assembly GCF_000220395.1. Classification (NCBI taxonomy): domain Eukaryota; phylum Ciliophora; class Oligohymenophorea; order Hymenostomatida; genus Ichthyophthirius; species Ichthyophthirius multifiliis. Next base: position 13,614 of record NW_004086849.1, read on the forward strand.
GAGACTCGCAGTTGGACGTAGTGGAATGTCTGATACCCCTATTATAAACTTTAACCTTTTTCAAAATTAGGTTTACCCATTTTTGGCAAGAACTGTGACACTAAATGTAGCCTTTAATAAAGTTAAAATTTTATACAGTGATTCTCTTTTAAATAAGCAAGAAGCTAGTCCTTTCTTAGTTTGTTTATGTTGTGCTGTTAAACCTCTTATTACTTGGAATGCTAGAGATGTAGGAACGTGTTTAGGTATTTAAATTATTGTTTTTATTTATTTATTTATTTTAATTTTTTAGTTGAAAGAGTTGGAGGATAAGGTTATTTAAGTGTTAATAGGTTAGGTGATTTACTTCCTTTTGCTCATTCAGGAATTACCGCAGAAGGAGATAATTCAGTTTTGATGTAAAAAGTTTCAAAAGAATTATTAGGACTTGTTTCTTAGAAAAAATTCCCTTTTTCAAAGCCTATAAATTCTATAGATTAATTAAGAAAATTAAATAATTTAAATTCTATTGAAGTTTTGGTCGATTTAATTAGAATTAGAGAAGTATTTATTTATATAATTTTTTTTAAATAAATTTAAAATAACAATAGAATAAATTAATTGAAGAAGTATAAACTATGACATAAAGCTAAATGAAATAAGGAAAAGATATATATGAAATTTGGATGGAAAAAGAAAATGCAAGTGTCTAAAATTTGGCAAAATCTTTTGGAGAAAGAATTATCGCGGACTTTGCTTAAGATATGATATTAAAAGCTAGACATGATATTAGAATACCTCTAGATTTATGCTTCTAATTACATTTATTAGGAGTTGTTTTAAGCAATTTAGGATGGTATTTAATTAATGGAATTATTAGTATTGAAGGAGCTAAATCACTTGAAGAAAATAGAAAAAATTCAATTAATAAATTACATGGTATGGCACTTCATATTGTAAATTCATTTGGAATTCCTGAACATTTATTAAATGCACCTATTGCTTAGGATTATGAAAAGTTCAATTCATAACCTAATAATGGTGAACTTATTTAGAATGCTAGATTATGATTTTTTTATATATAATTTTATTTTTATTTTAAAATTTTAATTGGTTTTTATTCATTTATATTATTAAAAAAAAATGGATGTTATATATTTATAAATTTAATATTAAAACTATAAAAGAAATTATTATTTTCTCAAGTATAAAACAATTGTTTTATTTAAAGTACATATCTAAATATGTAACATAAAAAAATTGAATATTATATAATCACCAATCAGGAGGAAAATCCTAAGCAATGCCTTCTAAAGTTTGCTTTTTTTTAATAAAAAAATAATAATAAAAAATATTGTTATAAAATTACTGTTTTATTATCAATTGTATATTATATCTTTATTTTAATCATTATATTTTTTTAACCTTACATTGAGTTAATAATAATCATTAACTAATTTTTATATTAACATAATTTTTATTTTATAATATTGAATATTTATAAATAATTTAAATTTATACCTAGTTTGTATCAGTAAAGTTATTAGGTTTAATTTAAGTCGATGTTAAAGGGTTCATATTAAGTTTATTATGCTTTTAAACAGCTACTTATAGAATTAGATTAGTAATAAGTTCATTTGTTTTATTTCCAAACTCAGCTTTTATTTAAGTTGTATTTTCGTTAGTTTTTTCACATTTCAAACAAAGTTTTATGCAGGCATCTTCTAAAGCAGTCATCTCATATTTTTTATTTTATGCTGGTTAGCCAATCTAAACTTCATCCAATAAATCAATATGTTAAATTTAAGTTTAAGAAGTTTATTAGACTTAAGATTAAGACTTAGTTCGGGGTTATTCTTATTATTACTAATTTACTTTCTATTGATTTTATTTAGGATTATCATAAAGATTTAATATATCAAAATTATTATTTTTGTCTTATTAAGCAATAGGTGTTTCATCAATTCCTCCTATCAAATCAACAAGCAAATCAGTAGGATTATTATTTGCTTATTATGGGTTAATATTTAATAAATCATCAAGAAGATTAATATTAGTATTTTTATCTTCATTATTCGTAGCTGAAACATTAGTTTCTTCTCCACTTCCAACTTCTTCGTCAATTTAAAGCTTATATTATTTTTTTGCTTTTTCATAATCTGGATTTTATGAAAAAACATCACTAATATCCTTTTTATTTTAATTTTCTATTACATACAAATACTCACAAGATCTTTTTTATATTTCTGGATTTGTTGAAGATGTAAAATTTTTAAAAATTTCAATTACTTAATTAGCTGTTATTGAATTAAATTTATTATAAAGTTTCATTAAACAATGAAGTCCATATTCTTTTACAATATCATTCAAATCATGTATTTAGAAAACTTTAGAAACTAATTAAAATATTGTTTATTCATTAATATCAGTCGACAAACATAAACTTGCATACTCTCCAATACAATATAATGCCGCTGTAGCTAATCCTGTTTGTTCTGTTTTTTCTTAAAGTGCAAAGTATAACTTTTGTACAGAATATTATTACAATGGTTTGGAAACAGAAATTAAATTTATCAAGTTATTAACTGTATCTTCTTTCGCGAAAGAACCTGCAAGACTTAATACCTTAATAATAGTATCAACTTACCATCTTCTATTAGGTGCATATTTATCTATAATAGCGCAAGTCTATATTTTATTTATTTATTTTTTAAATTTAAATAAAAAATTTTACTTTAAAAACTAATTCTGGCATGAACTGTTGATTATTTTAATTAATCATATTATTGAGGAGTTCTTTGATAATTTAATCTACATTAGATTAATTACTAATCATAAAAATTAAATCTAAAGCTAATTATTTTATTGAAATATCCTCTTCTTTTAAACATTCCAATATTATATTTTTATGTTTTTGTACTGTGTTGATATTATGATTTAGTACTTTTTGCATCATACTTAGAGATACATATCGGTTATTTGATTCTTTATTGAGTAAAATTTACCAAGGACATTAATGCATAATATTTAAGAGAATTAGTGCTTTGAATTTCAAAAACTGTTTTTACACATTCATATAAAACCGAACTTCCACTATTTTTTTCGTAGCTAATATTAGTAGCAACTTCTCCCAAAGTACCGCTTATTTCTTCAGCTATTTTAGGCTTATTTTTAGCCATTATACAGAAAAACGAAAGTATTTCATTTTATAGAAAAGGATCATTGACTCCGTCTATTTCAAATTCTGTACTCATTATACTTATTAAGCTTTTTAAAATTTTCTTTAAAGTATCAATATGTTTGTAAAAATGGTTTTTGTTTTCTTCATTTAATAAAACTAATGTTTTCATTAAACTAACTGTACTTAAAAGTACACCTAAAAAAAATTAAATTTAGAAAATTAGTAAATAATACCATGATGCTTATCTTCCATTTATTTATCAATATATTCAATCAAATCATAATTAACTTCAGGTATTTTCTTAATTATTTTAGCACAACATAAGGCTGTTTTTTTCTTTATATAAGTACTTGTTTTCCCGAAAAGCTTAGTAACATCAGGGAAGAGTTCTCTGCACATATCAGCTGTGCAAATTTCACTTAAAGCAACAAGTGCTAAAGAAACTACATAATTGTTCTTTATATTTTTATTTACATATAATTTTTATTTACGAATATATAAATAAACTTACTGAATGATTTAAATCTAAATGAATTCTATTTGTTGCAAGCATCAATACTTCTGAATTTTCATGAAATAATTGGCATAAACCTAAATATCCAATTCTTTTATTACCATAATTTGAAGAGGTTATTAATTTTAAGCATTCCATTTATCCGAATTCTGTGTCATGTCCCAACATCGAAATATAAAGTAATTTAGCTACATCTTTTGCTCTTGTTTCTTCTTTATTTTGCTTTTATTTTTTAAAATATATATATATATATATATATATATATCTTTTTATAATATAAAATATACTAAAAATCTTTCTCGAATTTCGGCTTTTTCTTTGTTAATTAGTTCTCTTTCTTAAGCTTATGTTTTGCATTCTCTATATGCTGTTATTATTTATTTGAATTCATGTAAAGGATGCTCCTTTGTTTCTTCTTTTAATATACTCATTTTAATAAAAGTTTATTTTTCTATCTTTGAATATAAGATTTTTTTATTTGATAAAATAAAATAAATAAAAATGCTTTAATAAAAAAAAATATAAATTAATTGTATTTTATTTAGTTTTTAAAATTATATAATATCTCATAATTATTATTATTTTTATATATTATATTATTTTTAATTTAATAATTATATTATAAATTATTATTTTAATTTTTTTTCATTTTCTATAGTTTCTTTTATACCAATTTTATTAAATTATTATATAAAAATTCTTTTTATTTCAATTCCTTCTTTTTTTAGAATTTATTCCTTTACCTAAAATAATCCACTAAGGGTAGTGTCACTTAAAATATCCCCTTATTCATCTTAAATAACTAACAAATGTTCAAAAGAGTACAAGAATATAGCAATATTAAGATCAGGTAAATATAAATCAATATTAATATTTAGTTGAGGATGCAAATAGTTTGTTTTTAAAATAATATCTTAATCACTAGGAAAACTGAGATAAATCAAATTTTTTATTTATTACAAAACTTAATCATAATTAAATCTTTAATTTCCATAATTATCTTATTTTTATGCAACTGCTTATCGAATAAAAATTTCGACTTCTTTAATTTTCTCAATAAAAATACTTCCATATAAATTATAATCTAATTCATTCTGAAGTTTCAAAGAAATATTATATAAGTAAATTTAGTAATTATTCAAATCACTAACATTAATAAATTATTAAATTTCTTTTAAAATATCTAATTAAACATTTAGCCTTGAAAAACTAAAAAATAAAGAGTTTAGCATATTTTAAGTTAAACTTTCAATTGAATTTTAAATTTTATCCATATAAACAATTTCCGCAAACTCTTTTTCTAAAGAATCAAGTTCGTCGTTTTCACAAATATTAGAAAGAGAATTGAAAAATTAAACCCACATTAAAGGAGTTGCCTAAATGAATTATCCACCCATATATAAATCTCTTATTTTTTCCACTAGTTTTCTAAAATAAATATTCCTCCTTTTCATTTAAGAATAAGAAAATACAGCTAAGCCGTACTCGTTCAAAAATTTACTATCTTTTTGCAAAATCTAACAACATAATTCATCCAAAAATTAAGCATTTCTATATTATACAGCAGAAATTCCAAAAATAGATAGAGAAAGCCATTTTGAAGATAAATCTTATCTTTTCTCCTCCATTTCTTTGCATACTTTACTATAAAATATATATTAAGCAGAGCTTGGTAAGAAAATGAGAGTGGGGAAATAAGAAAAAACTACCATACAATCAACTATACTATTATGTATAGTATTTGGTTTATCTACATACTTTTTTATTTAATCTACCACATCGAATTAAGAAAAAACACATAATACTTTCGCAATACTATCCTCAAAGCAAGCTTTATCTTCTCTAAAATTATCAATAACTCTTTTCTTCAATACTTATTACAATTCCAAATTATTAAAATTACAAGAAGCACATAAAATAGAAAGATCAGCAATACTATCAGTGCTCAATTCTTTATTAATTTTTTAAATTTATGTATTAATGGCTTCTAAATAATTTTTAACAGCAAGTCCATTATAAGAGACTAAAGAAATAAGACTTTAAGCGATTTCAGATAAACTTATATTATCTAATTATTCAATATTTTTTTTTTCATTTAATAAAGGCAAAATCATATCGTGCATTATTTTTAGGCTTTTTTCACTTTTTGAGTAACTCAAAAACAGAAGTAAACCTTATAAATGAAAAATACTCATCTCACGTATTTCTTCTTAATTTTCTTCAAATTTTTACCCAATAGCATCTATTACCAATTATGTTAATTCATTATCATGAGCTAATTAATGTAATCTTAAATAACCTCTTAACATAAATGAAATATCCTTTAAAGGAATAGAATAAATACGTTATTTTATTTCATTTTTTAATTAATCAATTAATTTTGCAAATAGTTTTTTATAAACTAATCCGTGTTCTATCTTTATGTATTTTTCCTAAAGACCAAACGCAGTCAACAAAAGAAAAATGACTCATATCTTTACATTGATTTAATATATTTCGAAGCGTTTTTCTATAATTAAAATCTTAAATTAAGGCTAAATATGCTTCGCTTCCTGCCAATTTAAATGAAGCTAATTTAGTTATTGTCTAAGCAGTTAATGCAGGTGTCATTTTCAGATTTTCTTACATTAGAAAGAGAGATTTAGGACTTTAAATATTATATTTTATATAATTTAAATTTTCAGTCTCTGTCAAATCTTTAAATTATAAACGGCCTTTTACCCTTAGTGTAATGTCATTATTTCTATATTTATCAAATATATATGTTTCATAACTCTTAATATCTTCTATTAATTATATTTTTGTAAGAGTTCTTATCTTATCTTCTTCAGTAGATATTACAAACTCTTCAAAAAACATTTTCAAAGCTTCCATATTTATAAAAGCAAGTTCTTCTTTTGTTATATCAAATCCCATGGAAGCAATTTACTAATAAATATAATCTTAATCTAATTCTTTTAATAAATTGTGTTTATCTGAAACAGAAGGTAAATTATTTTTATTTTCCTAGTTATGCTCTTCTAATAGTAACTTTTCATGATTTTTTGATTGGATATGTGAAAAAGCGGAATTTATAATTTATTAAATATTTTTAGAATTATCTAGTAACCCACTCTATATTAAAAAAGAAAGCTTAATATTATCTTGAGAATTGTTTGAAAGAAAACTTTCGATTCTCATATTTGATAATTCATTTTTGTTTTATTTATAATTTTTAAATTTTTATGCACTTTCATTATTTTTGTTTTCTATTTAAAGAACATTTTAAACACTTCTTTCTTGGAGTTTTAAAAGTCTTTTTGTTTCCATTTTTTCAAAATAAAGCTTTTAAAATTCTTTATAATCGGCATGAATTCTCCTATTTTCCTCTACAGCGCTTAAATTTTATTGAAAATACTCGTTTGATAATAAATAATCATATGATTGTTTATGAGCTTTATCAATTGCTTATTTAGCATATTTTTTTAATTAAAAGCTAATCTTTTTTCTATCAGGTAAAAATACTTTCCCTAATTTTATTGATTGTTTTTGTGTTTCATGCGCTTGGGAAAGTAATTTTATACCATCAGTTTTTAAATCACGCTTAAATTTTTCTTTTTCATCTTCTAATGTTACATCAACTAAAGGATTTTTTGTAAAATCACGAACTTTTGGATTTTTTTTTATCATTTTTTGGTGAGTATCAAGTTTGCTAAATGTTTTTTATAAGCAAGTTATAAATAATCTAGATTTTTATTATATCTATAAATTTATCATTTTCAATTCGATTTTTTAAAATGTTTTCCTTTATGTTTATATTGTTATTTTTTTGATATCAATATTAATATAGTAATTGTAAATATTAAAATTTAGTTTTTTAATATTTTTATATTAATATATTTTAGACAACACGTATATTTTTATTTTATATAAAAAAATAAAAATATATAAATTAGAAAAGAAAAACTTATTTATATCTTAAAATAATATAATATTAAAAAAAAAATTTAAATATTAAAAAAAAAATGTAGGAAGAACTTGCCCATTTCGGAACTTTCGAATGTATAAAAAAAAAAATTAGAAAATTAAATAATTTTTTTTATAAAAGTTTCTTAAATATTAAAAACTGCTTAAAGTTAAAACGGTTTAAAGCATTCAGATTTTCATAGATATAGAAAATATTGTATTAAAAAAGTTTAAAAAATTAGAAAAGCTTTGAAATTTTCACATAGTAATAGATTTTAAAAGAAATAAATTTAAATAGAAAGACCAAATGATTCTAAAATGCTTTAAGTTTTATTATTTAAAGCAGAAGCTAATTGGTCATATGCAATGGATCTTAAAAAAGTTATCACTAATAGTCAAGACGTAATTTATTTATTTATTTCAAAAAATAAAACTAATAATAAAATATTTTACAAGAAAAAACCTAATACGCGTAAATAACATCATGTTAAAAGAAAATTAGCTAAATCTTTAAAATGGGCTAGATTACTAAATGGAATTTGTAAATAAAGAACAGATGCAAATACTTAATAAGAGTGCGAAGCCTACGAAAAATATATAGCTGGAATTCACTTTTAAGAAAGATAAGAATGGAGAAAAGCAATAGTTAATTTCATTAAATCAAGAACTATTTATAATGAGTTAATTGAAAAATCTGATTCACTCTAATCAGTTTTTTATAAAGAAAAAACTTAATTTCTTGAATAATCAATTAGGTATATAAAATATATATTTGTTATCAACTAATTTTTTTTATATAATATAAAGATACTGCCATTAATAAAACGATGGATTTATAATGGATACTTTAGAATAAATTGTCGCTAAATATTCTAAAAATTAAAACGAAAGTGGAGAATAAATGGAAATAGAAGGATAAAATACCCGAAATTCTCTTTAAATAGAATAAAAAAATAGTTTTATTGAAGTAGAATGGAGAGGTCAAAAGTACCCTATTAAACATCCAAAAGCACTTAATTATTATAAAGAAATTTAATAATAAGAACATAAGTTATTTTAAAATAAGTCAACAAAAGAAAATTAAATAGAAAATGAAGCTTTACATAATGAAGACTTATTAAGTAAAATATATAAATAAAATAAAGATACTTATTTTCATCAATATAAAAAAGGTCTCTATTTAGAAATATTTAGTTTATATGATGATTGTATAAAAGTAATGTTGAAAGAAAAAGATGATAAAAACAATACTGAAGGTGAAAGTGAAATATATGGAAATATTGTTAATTTCTTAATCTTGAGCAAAATTAAACTTATATTGGAAAGAAACACATTTTTAATTAGAAATGCAATTAAATAATTTGATAAAGAAGACGGTATTAATAATTTAGAATTCCTCTCTACTAAAAAGGCTTTTAAATAAAAATTCATTAGGCCTACAGAAATTATTAAATTATGTGATAATATATTGTAAGTTTTTAAATAAATAATGGAAATAGAAAGATAAAACCCTAATTTGGAACATTTTAGAAAATTGGATGTTTTAGAAATTTACTATAAAGCAGTAAGATGTTATTATGTTGCATGTGTTTATTTTGCTAACCAAAAATATATTGAATCTTTATCTTTATTAAAATAATGCGAAAATTTTAATTAAATGTGTGAAGGAAAATTCTAAGATATCAAAAATTTAGTTAATAAAATATAAATTTTTTTTTATTTATATAAAAATACATTTTTAGGTTGAATAAAGATACTTGACTGATAATAAAAAATTAAATTCACAAATAAAATATTTAATAATAAAAGCTAAAATTGGAATGGTTGAAAATCAAACTGAAGATCAAACTAATATAATAACAAATTTGGGAGATACAAATATTGATGGAAAATTAAGCATTGTAAAATTAAATATATAAAAATAATAATTATTAAATATTTTATAAGAAAACTATTCAATCATTAATTGAAAACTCTGAAGAAAGAGTTAGAAGCAATTTGAGCTTTAATAAAATCTAGAATATTCCAATTATGAACTTTCCTCCTAGAATCGAATAAGTTGGATGCAAATTAATCTAATTTGATTTAGTATTTAATATTTATTTTATTAAATATTAATATTTATTTTATAAATAAAGGGAAATAATTATTTATAATATCCTAAAATAGAAGATAAAGAAAAAACTTAATCAAAACAAAGTATATTATCTAAATTAAAATTCTGGAAATGAAAATAAAAAGAAATATAATATATTTAAAAAAAAAAAAACAAAGTATATAAAAAAGTTCTATTTAAAAAAAAAAAAATATTATAAATTTTTTTAATGTATCTGTAATACCAAAATATTTATATCTAAATAATAATTAATAAATATTTTTAAATTATAAGATAATTAACATTTATTTAATAAATATTTATAATATAATTTTACATAAAACAAAAAGTATATTTAAAATATAAAATAGATTATTTAATATTTTAACAAAAAATAACAAATATCATTTCGCTTCTTAAGCTTTTTCTTTATTTTCTTCTTATTAAAAAGTTTAACTAGACGTTTTAGCAGCTTCTATAAGAGCCTAAGTAGCTTATAGTTATTAAGCTTTAATTTCTCTATTTCTTTAGACCTAAATTTCATGAGGAGAAGGGTCAGGTTATATCCAATTAGGATCTTCTTTAGGATCAATTACTGTCGGTTTTTCATTATATTTATTCGCATAAACATCAATAACTCTTTCAACAATTTCTTTCCAAGTAAATCTTCTATAACCATATAATTTTTCAGCTAAGTTATTAATTTTTCTATCAATATCGTCGATTCTATGATCTTCATAGCATTTACTAGGTTTAGCAATACATCTAAATCTATGATTTTCTTCAATTATTTTTGGATAATTCCACATTTCAGGAGGACGTACTACATTCATCATTATATCAGCGTTTTATTTTTCGCTTAATTCAAGGAAATATGATACTTGATTTTTATTTTTTTTTAATTTCTTTTTTAATGCTTAGTTGTTAATCCTATTCTATATTTTTATTTTTTAATTCATATTTACTTTTTAATTATATATATTACTGTATATAAAAATCTTGCATATCCTGTTAAACAGCTTCATTTACATGTCTAAGCATTTCTACAGATTATTCAAATTCTTCTCTGTCTTTTTCATCCATCAAATTTTCTAAAATAAAATATCTACCATAAATTGCTTCATCTCCTTAAACATCCTTTATTTTTAAAAAAATAATTAATCAGTTAAATATTTATTAACTGCATATTCAGGAGGAGTGATATAAACATCTTTTTTTTTAACAGGTTCTTTAGGAGCATCGTCTTGATTTTTTTTTCCTTTAGAATCTTTCTTAGCATCTTTTTTGTCTTCTTTTTTTTTAGCAGGAGGTTAACTTTTTGATCCTTTCTATCCTTTTGATCCTTTTGCATTTTTAGCAGGTGGTAAAGAAGCTTCTAATTTTTTCTATTATTCTAATAATAAAGCTTATTATTCCATCCATATTTTTTTCTCTTCTTCTCTTATTTTTAAAGGAGATTTTAATGATTCTTCATTCTTTAATTAAGTTAAAATTTGTAATTTTTCGCTTTGAACTCTCATTTATTCCTCCCTTTCTTTTTTAGCTAATTTCCACTTTAGCATCCTTTAAATTTACTTGAAGATAATAAGAAGTGGGATGGCTTTACTGGTTATATTCTCATCTCTATTAAGTAAATTTTCTTTTATTTTTTCATCACTTTCAGCTATTAATCCTACTACTTGATAAACAAAATTAAGTTAATCTCTTTTTAAAGGATTTCCAAGTAATTTTTCAGCAATAATATCAGCATTGATTAAGTTTTAAATATCATCTATTAATTTAGTGTTTTAATTTAAAGGAGTTTTCCAATAGTTAATACCATAAACTTGTAAATTTAAAAGTGTTTTAGACATTTCATTAAAGCATGAATGTAAAGGATTTAAATAAAGGCTTTCTATTTTGTTTTTTTCCTTATCATATTGAAGTTATAATTTATAAAATAGTCTATGGCAATCAGGTAAAATAGGAATTATAGGTTATTGATATTCCTAAAATACATAAATATATTATAAATTAACTATTAATTACTTCCCATAATATACGAAAAATTTCTTATAAGTAATCTATATATTTATCTATTATAACTTTGCTCATAAAATTTCTGACTACTTTTTCTACTATTGGAACAAAAGTAATATTAAACTTCTTATACTAATTATTTATATCAATCAAATTTGTTAGTGGTTAAAGCGTCATAGCCTAATTAAAAAATATCAATAGTTTATTTTAATAAAAAAATGTACCAACTACTTATTATATATTAAATCATGGTCATTTTTAATATGTTTTTAAAAAAATGAAATAAATTCTTTCATGAATCCAATCACTAACTTTTTTTAAGGTTATAAAGTCTCAGGATTTAGATCATCTAATTCTTTAATATAATTCATGATTTTTACAAATTTATGTCTACAATGATAACTATTATCTTAGTGTTCCCTTGCTACACCACAATAAATTCCATCAACTTAATATTTTATGTTTTCTTCGTCTTTTTAAGCGAAAAAAGTACTTCTTATTTATTCATGCTTAAACTCTTTTAATTTCCCTGTTTTAATCTTTTATTTTTATTAAAATTTATTATTTATTTTTTATTTTATAATATTTTATACTTTATAAAACTTAAAAAAATCATATAATTAATTAAGATAAGGGTACCATTCACCCGTAAAATCTTTTGTTGTTTCTGTAATATTTTATTCTTCAAGTATTAAGGCCATTTTTTTAATTTATTCATATTCAGGAGAAGATTTCCATTAATCAAATTATTATTATAATACTTCTGGGTCTACTTTCTTTGCTTTTTTTGGAGGCATTTTTTTATTTTTTATTATAATATTTTTTATTAATTTATGCGAAATATAAAAATTATTTATGAATATAAAAAATTTGTTAACTTATTTTTTTATTAAATAATAAAAATTATTTTACTTATTTTTTAATTATTTTTTACATAATTTTTTTTTATGTTTGAAGTATAAAAATACAATTTTTTATATTTTAAAAAAAAAACCAAATTTATATTTTATAATTTTAAAATACAAAAAAATAAAAATGGATTAAATCAAAGAAAAAGAATTATTTTTTAAAAACATAAACTATTTAAACCGTAAATTAGTATTATTAGCAGAAGCAAAATAGCTTTTAACACAAAATGAATAAATTACCTATTTATAAGCAACTCATAAAATGTTTGGATATAAATATGGCACATTAATTATTTCTTTAATATTCTTTAAATTTTTGGCATAGAAATCAAGAATATATATAACCAATCATCAAGGAAACTTAAGAAGTTTAGCCTGGAATATTTCAATAATTACATTCCCTTCAATGTTCACAACATATTAAATTCCAAGGTTAATAGGTAAAAAGGAAATATAAAATATAAATGATATTAGAGAAAAATACAAAGATAATTTATATGATTTGGAATAGATTGAAATTAAAAATTTAAATGAAATGAGTAAAGTTCGTAACAGATAAAGGGAATAATAGATTTGATTGAAAAAAAAAAAAAAAACAAGATAAATAAATTTCTATTAAAAAGTAATTTTCAAATAAAATAGAGAAATTCATAAAATATATGATTATGTATTAAAATAATAATAATTAATAATTATAATATACAAATAAAATTAAAATTATTTTATATTATATACATTAAAAATACATTAATTTAAAAAACTAAATTTATAAGTATATGCATTAATGTTTAGATTAATTTAATATATAAATATATTGGGCTTAATATTTAATAATTAAATAAAAATATTGTGTTTATATCTAAATAGACTTAAATAATAATATATTAAATTTTTATTGTATAAATAATAATATAATTTTTTATGATAATTATTAAAACATATAAAATTAGCAATTAGTAGATTTTTCTAATAAAAAGAAAAAAAATTATATATATATTTATCTAAATCAAAATTATAGATAGTAAATTATAATTATTTTATTAATTACAAATAAATATATTTTTTTAAAAAAGCTAAAATATAATAAATAACTAATAATGTCTGATTTCCACGAATATAACTTTGGTTTTATAGCTACTGGTGGCAGAACTCCATCTCCTTTAGTTTCTAATGCTACTTCTTTTACATCTATCCCAAGCTAAGCATAGATTTCTTAATCATAAATACCTTAATAAGTGAGATAACAAAAAGCAGTTAAAACATATTCATAAACATAAAGTAATATTAAGAATAGCCCAACTTATGGCATGTATAAATAATAATACTGATTATTTTATATTAGGAATTATAAGACTCTGCAAAAATAGAATAAAAACTTTATATTAAAATTAATTATATTTTTGATAAAATTCTTTATATTTTATTATGTTTTGACAAAATTTTAATATTATTATATAAAATTATAAGATTATTTGTTATTTTTAAAAAGAAATTTTAAATTACAATAACTAAACAAAGACATTTTTGTTTTGTTTTCTAATATAAATTTATTATAAAATAATAATTTATATAGTATATATATAATAATAATGATAAAAAAAAAATATAAGAATTGTTCTATTAAAATATTTTTTTTATGAATTAATATATATTAATATTTTATATAATTAATTAAATATTTCCTTTATAAAATTATATATATTTTTATAAATTAAATACAATATATTTTCTTAAAATAATTTATTTTATATTCAAAAACTATATTAAGCCATATATAATTAATTAAATGCCAATTTATATCCTGCATTTTCTTTAGCTAATTCATAAATTTAGTTTTATAAATAATATTTCCTATCACCTAAATTTTACAAAGAGAAATTTATAGTCGGTATTTAATTATAAATATAAATATCTTTCATTAAATTAATAATTTTGTCAATATTTAAATTTTCACTTTCTTTATATATAAAAGATAATATAAATTGCTTTTTTTTAGACAAATCATTTATTTTTTAAATAATTAGAATTATAGTCGAATTATTCTTTTCACCAATTTCACTAAATATACTTTTATTTACATTCATTTATGCCAAATAATATAGATCAAGTAGTTTTAAAGCATTTCTTATATTAATTAGCTCGTCCTTTTTATAATATTTTATTTAAAAATAGAATATTTATTATACTTATGCATGATCAATTAAAAGTGTATTTATTTAATTAATGACATCTTTTTTATTATACTATTTTTATTTTAAATCCACGCAAGTTTAAATGAACCTTTATACTGTTTTAATCAAGTTTTCTTCTAAGACTTAAATTATTACTTTAGTATCTTTAAGTACTTGGTTAAAATTGTTACTTTTTATAACCTTTTCTTCTAATTTACTTGTATATTTTTCTGCTATTTTAATATTATTTTTAATTTAGTTTTATTCGTTTTAAGCTAAATTAATACTATTATTATTTAAAGAATAGAATTAATTTTATGTCTAGAAATTAGAATTATTTTATAAAACTTTTTCATAACATGAAACAATAGAACTCATAATATCAGCCTATTTTAAATTTTCAATAATATTTTAAATATCATTAAGAGTAAAGAAAACATTATACAAGTCTTTAAGAAAATTAAGCCAGCTTTAAGATATAATTTTAAATTATTCTTAATTTTTTAATATTATATTATTACTATCATATTCACTGCTAGATATTATTCTCTAATTAAATTCATATAATACTTAAGTTTAAGAAGTGTATAAAAAATAAATAGAATTCGGCAAAGTATTTAATAATAGATTTTATTTTGTAGATAAAGCTATAAATATATTTTTATTTAAAAAAATTAATATAATAATTAAATATATAAGAATACTAAGATTTTTTTTTTTATGAAAAATAAATAAAAACTAATTTAACAAAAATAGAAAATTATTTAGATTTTCTAAATTTATAAAATTATTTATTAATTTAAAAATAAAATAAAAATTATTGTATCTTTTTTTCTAATTTATATATATTTAAAAGTACACTTGTTTTACGGTGAACATTTTAGTTAAATCCCTATCTTTAATATCTTAGAAATTTCTTCTTTTAAATTTAATAAATGAGAATCTTTAAATTAATCTTCTTCTTCACTATAATTTTATATATGATTTAATTATGAAACAATATTTTATTTTTATGTTTGATTTTAAATATCATATTTATTAATAATTGTTTATGTACATTCTATTAAAAAGTATTCATTATCTCTTTTATATCTTTTTAAATAAATAAATAGAAATTCTAAGTTTTCAATTATATTATTATATTTATCATTTTCGTTTATTATTTTTTCTTAAGTAAATATTTTTATAATCTAATTAATTTTTTTTTATATTTTTCTTAATTAATCTTCCTAAAAACTTTCATTCAAATCATTACTTTTTGTATTTTCTGTTAGAAATTTTTTACAATATTCATTTTCATTATATTTTTCCATTTTTAATTATCCAAAATTGTTTAGTTGGTTTATATATTATTCATTATTTTCATAGAAAATAAGTTAATTTTATAATTATTTTATTATATTTTTATTCTCTTTATTTCTTTCTTATATTTCAGCTTTTTCCCTTAATAAATCTTATATTTCATCCTTTTTTTATATAAAATAAAAATAAAATATTAATAAGTAAATAATAATATTTACTTATTATTTTTTATTTAAAATATATTCCTATTCTTTTGTAATTATATTTTCTGAATTTTATTAAATAAGATTTTTCCGCTTATTTTTGCTTTTTTAAAGTTTGACTTCTAAATTTGAAACATTAGAATTTAATAAATTTATATTTTATTCTTTTTTTTTATTTCATTTTAAAGTTGTTCGATTTCTTGCATATATTCTAAAGCCAAATTTCTATTTTATTCTTAATGAAAATTGATTAGATTTAGATTTTATTAACTAATATTTTATATAAAAAGAACTATTTCATCTTCGTTTTCTAAAATTTATTAACTATTACTATTTAATTCTTCTAAAATTTTATATTTAAACTTATTTAATTTTTCAACCATTTCATTCAATTATTTTTTTCAAATAAAATTTCATTAACTTTTTCCAAAATATTATTCTCATTTTATTCATCAATTAAATTTTTTATTTTTTGAATTTAATTTTATAAATCTTAATATTCATTTTATTTTTATTAAATTAATTGTTCGAAATATCTCTAAACTTCTATTTCTTTTCTTAATAAAAAATATCTCTTTTATCAATTTCATATTTAAACTCATTTAAAACTTTATCAAATTTGCATTCAAATAAATTAGAAAAATCATCATCCTTTTATATAATTTCATCTTAATTTTAATTAAATTATTAATTATCAAATGTATATTAACTATTAAAAAAAATATTATCTTTATATTCTGACTCTATTTCATTTCTTTTTGATTTTTATTAATCTTTAGAATTTTGTTCGTTATTTTAAATACTTATGCTTAAAAGACTTTGTATTTGATAGTTTTTTAAATAAATTTTACTTTGATATATAATGTTTTTATATTTTTAAATTTCTTGAATTAATTATTAGTTTTTATTTTGTTTTTCACTTTATATCTATTATATATATTTATTTTAATTAAAAATATAATTTTTTTTGTTTTAAAAAAATACTTCTTCAAATTATTTAGTTAATTATTAAATTTACTAATTAGATAATTCTAAATTTTTTTCTAAATTTTAATATTTTGTTTTTTCTTCTTCGATTATTTATTCATATTATTTTATAATTTTATTAATTAATTCATTTTCTTCTTCATATTTATCACTGCTTTTATTTTTTTATTAATCATTTAATGCTTAAATTTTTTAATTTAAATCTTAATTTTAATTAATTAATGACTTATTTTACTCTTTTAAATATTATCTACTTTCATCCATTTTTTATAATTTATTTGTAGCATTTTCAAGCTATATTTTTTATTAATTTTACTTAGAAATTAACAATATATATATTTTACATCTTTACTCAATACATCAATAATTTAAGTAACTTTTTTAATTGCTATGCTTTTTTCACTATTTTCTTCTTATAATTTTTATATTATTAAATACATTTTCTATTTTTATAAATTTATTTTATAAAACGAATATTTATTTTTTTATAAATTATACTTGCTTATTTTCATTTTAATCATAAGATTTATTATTATTTCTTTTAAAACTTATAAATTTTTTTTCTTTAGCTTAGTTAATTAATTTAAGGCTATGATGATTGCTATTATCATTATGATAACTCATTTAATTTTATGTATATATATTTATAATAAATATTTTAAAAAATATAATTGTTTATATTTTTATAGATTTAAAAGTAATTTATTATTAGTTTGAATAATATAATTAATATTAAAATAATTTTGAATAATAAACGATAAAATTAATAAAAATCAATGTAAAAAAATAATTTATAATAATATATATATTAAATATATTCTTAATATCATAATTAAATAAAATAAATATATATATATATATATATATTTTTTTTTTTTTCTTTATTTTTCAAAATAATTAATAAGATGTTATAACAGATGAAATAAGACCACCAATACCACATAACCCATCGTTAGCATTTTTCTTTAATAAATTAGGCCATAATTAAGCAGCTAAGATAAAAAAATAAAAATATAATAAAAATATAATATTAAATACCTTATCCTGCGGTTATCATATCAGCAACTGATTTAATTATATTAAGATAGATTTCGGAAGTTTATTTTTTTAATTAGATTAATTATAATTATGCTTTATCATTTTATTCTTATGTTTAAGTATTTAAGATAATTTAGATAGTATCGCTTTATTTTTACAAATTTTTGAGTAAATTTCTCACATTCTATACAACAGCACAAATTAAAGCTAAAAACCAGAAAGTTGATCCTGTTTTGCTATTAGGTTTATGGTCTCCTTTCAAAAACTTAAGTTGTTTCAAAATAACTAAATTATCGAAGAACCAAAACATGCCGAAAAACGCTCTTTATAAAATTGCCAAAGTCTTATTAAGGTCATCATCATCTTTCTTTTTGAGCAATTCCATTATTTTGTGACATTCGTTTATAGTTTTGAATAATCTAAATAATTTTCTTGCATCTCTCATTCCACCTGTTATTAATAAAACAATTTACTTATTATATGATCAATTATTTTTTACCAAAAAGCCCGTTAAATCTTTCACTCATATCCTTGTTTCCTGTATTAGTGAAATGCCATTTTAAGAATCTTGATCCGTATTAAATAGCCTTACAAAATTTATCTCTTCCCTCTATATTTTTATTGATAAAAACGTCATATATGCATTTTTAAATATAAAAGACCTGTTTTATTTATCCAAGTAATTGTTTTATTCATTTTTTTTATGTAGATATTTTATTTAGATCTTTTTAATTTTTATTTTTCTTTTCTTTTATTTAATAAAAAAAAAATACTTTTAATAAGACTAATAATAATATATGTATTACGTAATTTGCTTATCATACGTATACATATAATAATAAATACAATTTGAATTGATTTAATATTTTCTTTAGAAAAAAAATAAAAATAAAGAGAGATATATAATTATTATTTTTAATTTTTGTTTAAAGAATAATACGTTTTAATTATTTCTCTAATATAAATATATAGTTTGTTTTTTATTTTCGACTGTAAATGAATCTATATTTATATAAATTATAGAATATATTTTTTAGTTTTTTAAAAATTAAAAATAACACAAAAAATTATTAGTTAGTTTACTTAATTTAGTTTTTAATTATAATCTTATTAAAGAATTTACTTAAAAAATATTAATTTTAATTATTAAAATTTATTTATGACGCATTCTAATAATAAAAAAATAATTATTATCATAATAATTAAAAAATAAAAAAGTGTTTTTCAATAAAAAAATATTGTTAATTTTATTTTTTATAATTATTAAAATTTGTTAAATTATTATTTAAAAGAATTTTTTGAAAAAAATAAATAAAATAAAAATATTATTAATTTTAATTAAATTTAAAATATATCTTCTATTAATTTATTTATAAGTTAATTTTTTTAAATATTAGTAAAATGGATCAATGCTCATTATAGTTTGTTAAAAATTAACAAGATAAATGTTCTTTTGTTTAGAATTATTGCAAAAATGAAGAATTTATAAATTTTATTTAGTTATATTATTGTGATATGAATGAAAATATAATATTACTAATAATACTTTCAGTAAAAAAAACTAAATAATAATAAAAAAAAAAAACAAAAAAATTAGTTCTTTGTAACAATATTTGCTTTCCATCTTTTATCGTCAACAGCAGAAAAATATTTATCTCCTTCTCTTTCTAAAATTTCAGATTTTTTAGGTTTCTCATAAACACTTGCAGGGGTAACTTTACTTGCATTAGGAAACGGAGCAGCAGATTTATTTACAGCAGTTATTGCCGGAGGAAGTTAAGATTCGGAAGGTATTTACATTGCTATAGGAAGTGTTTTTGGAGCTGGCTTATTTGTAAATACTATTATTTTTGGCAGAGTTATAAATTAAAGTAACCAAATAAGGGCTGTTAAGCATATATTTTTAAGAGATATAGGGTTTTATACACTTGGAACTTTTATTATTATTGTATATACTTTGATTGGATTTGTAAACTATGCAATGGCTTTTGGATTTATAGGAATATATATAATGTAATTAAATAATTTATTTTTTTTAGTAAAGCGTTTTATAAAAAAATATATTGCGTTTTATAATATTTTCCATAATATTTTTTTACGTTTTAGATTTATTACAGTAGTTTTTTTTTAAGAATGGTAAAATAAATTTAATAATTGCAAATTCTAAAGTTTTGTTGATGAAAAAGAATTGCAATATGAATAATATTAATAAGGATTTTAAATTATTTAGCCTAGTGAAGATATATTTAGTGAATTTAATGGTTGTGATGAGCCATTTAAAACATCGTATATTTTTTTTTTATGTAATTGCTATTTTTATTTTAATAATATTAAAATATTTAAGAGATAATTTAACTTAATATCTTTAAAATTAATATGTAAAATATGAGGTAAACTTTATAATTTTTTTTTTTATATATAAATTTATAAAATTAAACATTTTCTGACTAAAATTATTATATAAAAAGGGATATAATGGCTTAATTGATGAAAAATAAGTATTTTTAATATTTAATTTTTTTTTTTTTACAAATTGCTTATTTATAAAGATTTCTCAGTCAACAATTTAAAGTGAAATTATGATTTCAAGTTAATTATGTTTGTAATAAATAAAAATATGCAAAACCTATATTTTTAAAAAAGATTTAAAAGAAAATCTATTTCTAATAAATTCAACCAAAACTACATAAATTTAAAATAAAAAATAAAATCAACTTTTACTAGGTTTGATTTATAATGGACTGAAATGGTTTGGTGGCAAAAGCTTTATTTTATTTATGAATTACCTATAAACTTTATAAGGGATATGGTGATTTTGAAAACAGAAGGTGATAAATGGAATAAATGGCAAGCTATATTTATTTGCTTTACATCTCCTTTATTCATTTTATGTTATACAGAGAGTAAAAAAAGATTTACTAAAAAAAACCTTTTTATTTTTTTTAAAAAAAGATATTCAAAGTTAAATATATGATATTCATATAGCAATTGTTTCTTTAATTTTTAGTTTTTGTTTATCTATTACTGTTTGGAAGTTTACTCATTTATCGAAAACACCAAATAATATATTCTTTTTTTCACTTTTAGGATTTGTTAATTCAGTAATTTTTATTTCAACAGCAGCTTAAATTTTAGTTGATTTTCTCAAAGTTCAATTAAAAAAAATATATAAACTTAATAAATATTATATAAATTAAAAAGTTAATTTAATTGATTACAAATATAAATAAAGCTTATCTAGGGATGACATTTCTGGCTTTTGGTAACTCTTTAGGTGGTAAAAATATATTATTTTTTGTTTTGTTAAAAAATTTAAAAAACAAAAAGATTTCTTTACAAACCCATAATTAGCAAAAATGGGATTTGGAATAATGGCTCTTTCTGGTTGTTTTGCAGGTTAAGTATTTATAAGTTATATAGGTTTTGGAATAGCTTTAATATTTAAAACTTAAAAGTAAAAATATAATAATTCTTTTAATTTTAGTAAAAAAATATAGGCATGGTATACATATAAAGCTCTTTAATGGATAGAATGCTAAATAAACATTTGATAACTTAATTGTACTTAGTGTTTTAATTTTTAATTTATTTAATTTAATTAATATAATTATCTACGCTGTAAAAAACAAGTATTTTTTTTTGTTATATAAATTTTAAGTTTTTATTAATATTTTTTAAAAATTAGCTATATTTTTAATAAAAGATTAAGTAAAAAACTAAATATTTATTATACTATATTTTTTATTACTGTTACTTGTTTAATGATAGCTAGGTTTATATTCTGATATACTTATACCAACTTTGGCTATAAAAATTATAAAATTTATTTTTAATAATTAATATTAATAATAATATATAAATAAAAATTAATTTTTTTTTTATTAAAAATAAAAAAAATTATAAATAAATATAATAATTTGAAAAAATATACTAATATTTGACAAAAAAATAAAATAATTAAAATTAGTAAAAATAATAAATATCATATATCACCTTCTTTTAAAATTTTATCATATAATTATCCACAATTTAAATTATTAATTTCATTATCATAAAACAATCTAAAATCAAATTTGCTATAATTTTAAATTGGAATATATTTATCCATTTTGACAAATATTTATAAAGACCTGATTCCCCTTAAAGCATTTAATTCATTTTATAAATTACTAATATTAATTTAATTAATAAAATTCTTCGCTTTACCTTATAATCTTGATTTAAAGCTATAAGTATTACTTGGTTAAGATTTAATAAATTCTTCCAAATCTTTAGAATCTTAATAAGTAAGATCATTTATTAAATGCTTACTAGTTTCTTTCAGTACTCCTTTAGTTAATGATTAGAAAAAATTGTTAGCTGTAACAGCATCTTTTTCTATTTTTTCTTTAGTTTACAAATATTCTTCACTTTTTAAATATAAATCGAAATCTTCCTATTTAACTAATCTAATTTACACTTTTTACTATAAAATCATATTTAATATATCTAAATTTAAATTATAGCAACCAGTTAAGCAAAAAATCACATCATAGAATAAAATATTTGATATTTTATAAGTTTTTCTTGAAGTAAAAATTAATTACATTGTTACGTCAGAAAAAAGGGCTTAGTTTCTCATAAAAAGTATCATTTTATCTACATTTTTTACTTTATTATTTTCAATATCTTTCAAGTCTAAATTTAAATAATTTCCTGTATTATTATTATTTTTTTCTTATTATTATTAAAGTATTTTTTTTAATGGAATATTAAATTAAGTATTAATTGTTTATAAATTATTATTTTCTAATTCTTTTTTTCTTCTTCTTATTTAGGAACTTATATTTATTTAACATCCTATTATTATACTATATTGTATTTTTTTTCAAAATCTTATTAAATAGCTTAATTAGCAAATCTTTTGAAATTATTTGCATAATCAGTAACTACATTATCCTTTACTTAGTCTCTGTTTTAAATTATACTTTAAAAAACTGCATTATTCCTATCACTATCTTCTAATTTTTCTTCGTTATTTTCTAAAATATTATATTATTTTTACATCAAAGGGTGTTTAAATATCTCATCCCATGATATTCTATCAGCTTCCTCATATTTAAGCATTTTTCGAATTAATTATTTTACATCATCACTTACAAAAGGTATTTCTGGAAACTAAAATTCCTCATTTACTACTTTTTTTTTAATAGAATTAATTAAAGAATTTAAATCTTTTGCAACAAAAGGATATTATCCATATAGCATTTTATAAAAAATACACCCGGCACTCCATATATCGCATTTAGAGGAATAATTAGTTTTATTTAAAAGTTAAGGTGAAGCATAAATTGGAGTACATTTTATTGACATTCTCTATTATATATCCATTTCCCCTTCAACAAATCTTCCGAATCCAAAATCTCCTATCTTAACTTTTCCTATATATATATATATATATATATATATATATATATATATATATATATATATATATAATTAATATTTTAAATAAAAATAAAATATCTTTAATAAATAGAATATTTTTATTCAGTTTTATATTTATTTATTTATTTTTTTAAAAAAAAAACCATTATGAAGCATTAAATTTTCTGGTTTAAGATCTCTATGTACAATTTTTTATGAATAAAGATATTAATATCCTTTTACCATTTAGCCAAAAAAAATCAACAGCATCACTTTCAGAAAGTCTTTAGTATTCTTTTTGCATAATATAATCGTTTAAATCACCCCCATTACAATAATCTAAAAAAAGATATAAATTATTTGTTGATTATTAAATTTCTATTAAGCAAACTATATTTTCATGTTTAAGTTTTTTTAATACACCAATTTCTTATTAAAGCATTTATTAATTAGATATATTTGATTAAAATACTGATGCTGGAATTACTTTTACTGCATATTTTGTTTCATTTTATTTAGAGCCTTTTTCATTATTATATTTAGCTTCATAAACTATTCCGTATTATCCTTCTCCTAATTTTTTATTTAAAAAAATCAAGTAATTTCCAACTTGTTTCATATGCGGCTATTAACTCATTATATCAAAAAAATTTAATTAATTGTATAATATTTATTTTTATTAAATTAAAAAACTAAATATTTAAAAAAAAAATATAATAAATATAAAAAAAAAATAATTAAAGAAAAAAAAATTTAAATAAAAATATTATAGTTTTTTATATTATATAAAATATATATATATATAAATTTTAGATATATATTTTATAATTTTATATATATAATTTTTATTTTATATATATGCTTATTTTTATTTTAAGTTAACTTTTAAGTTATTTATATTATTATTTAAAAAAATAAAAATATATAAAATAATAATGTTTTTTATATTATTTTATTATTTTACATATCTAATTATTTTTTTACTATTTTTTTTAATTAAACATATTTTAAAAAATACTAATAATTTGATTTTTTTTTTTTGCTAATTTTCAATTTAACATTTTTAAATTTTAAATTTATTTTTTTCTTAATTTTTAAATTAAAAAAAATATTCATAAATTTTTATTTAATAAAAAATAATAATGTAAATTCATTATTTAGAATTAACTGATTTCAAATCATTCCGCGGTAAACACTAAGTAGGCCCTTTTGAGAATCTTACTGCAATAATAGGACCTAATGGCTGTGGTAAGAGTAATATAATAGATTCTCTTTGTTTTGTATTTAATGTAGAAAATGCAAGAAACCATAATCCCATAAGTTCATTAAAAGATGGATAACGCCCTTAATAATGTTCAGTAGAAGCTTTTTTATATACTGATGAATAAAAAAATACTATTGTTAGTTTTAGAAGATTACAGACAAGAAAAAGGCAATTTATATATTATTATAATAACAATGAAATAACAGAAGAAGAATATATTGATTAGCTAGCTACATTTAAAATTGGTCCTGAAGTTTTTATGCTTTAAGGTGAATCAGATAAATTGATAAAAAAGATCCAATGGAAATGAGCACATTACTTGAAAAGCTTGCGGAAGTCTAATTTATAAAGGTGAATATGATTAAACAGAAGAACATATAAAAATATTAACCAATAAATATTAAATATTGTCTAATAATAAAGAAGTCAAAAAAAAGAAGATATAAAGTTAAAAAGTATAAACGAATAAAATGAAAAATACCAAAAATTAAATGATGAAATCAGAAATTTGTAAACTAAAATCGATTTGTGTTATTTTGCTAAAATAGATTAAGAAATAAACGAAAATTTGATTAATTAAGAATCAAATTCTTAATAATTGGAAATGTAGGCTTAATAAAAAAAATAATTTTAAATTAAATCTCAATAAAACGATGCCAAAATTAAATCTCTTAAATAATAGATTTCATAAAATGAGCAAGAATTTTAAATTATTAAATAAGCTTTATCCTAAATTCAAAACGATATGCAAATCGAAGAAGAAAAATTCAAAAATGTTCCTGTTTTTTAAGAAAATAAGGCTGTTGTAAATAATCTTAACTAATAAATTTAATAAGGAAATCAATAGATTGCTAAATATTAAGAAGAACTCGATAAAGAAGAAATTAAGTTAAAAGAAATGCAATCTTAAGAAAGAATAAAAAGCTTAATTGAAAATAAAAAAATAAAATAAAACTACGAAGAATATCAAAATTTGCTTAAAATAAGTAATTAGTAAACTTTTACTTTTTAATAAGAATTAAAAAAACTAAGTTAAGACTTAATAAATGCAAACTAATAATTAAAAATTGAATTGGAAGCTTTTAATAAGTCTAATTTATAAATTTAAGATTTATAAAATAAAATTGAAGAATAAAATAATATTAAAATGTAAAAAGAGCTCAAACTTAAAGACTTAATAGAACGAAATAAACAATAAAAATAAAAACTAAAATTAAATGAAGATGAAAGACAAAAATAAAATTAAAAATTGGAAAATTTGGAAAATTAATTAAACACTTTAAATGATAAAAAATATTTAATGTAAAAAAATATATATATAATAAAAAAAAAAAAAAAAAAGTGAATTAGAAATAGAAAGTTCTTAAGAAGTTTAAAATTAACATAAAATATATAGAGAATTATAAAAAATATAAGGTTTCTATGGAGAATTTGGCTCCTTAATAAGATGTACTAACAAAAATTATGAATTAGCTTGCAAAGTAGCTCTAGGAAAT
Source organism: Ichthyophthirius multifiliis (assembly GCF_000220395.1). Taxonomy (NCBI): domain Eukaryota; phylum Ciliophora; class Oligohymenophorea; order Hymenostomatida; genus Ichthyophthirius; species Ichthyophthirius multifiliis. The sequence continues at coordinate 40,122 of NW_004086849.1, forward strand.
AACTTAGATTGCTTAGTAGTTAATAATTTATAAACTGCGCAAATAGTGAATATAGTTTTATAAGAAAAAGGTATTTCTAAGGAAGTAATGATATTATAAAACTTGCCTGAATATTAACATGTGAAAATTAGTAAAACTTAAATGAATAGTTTAGCTGAAAATATTTATGAATACATAGATATAGATATATAGAATATGAAATATAATGAAAATAACAAACTTTAGACTTAAATTTAGAATGTTTTGTTATATTTATTAAGAGGAAAATTAGTAACTGATTCTGTTGAGAAAGCATTCGAATTAAGAAAAAAAAGAATAAAATAAATATTTTAAATTATTACTAAAGACGGAAATATTATTTCAAATGATAATTCTATTACTTCAAGTGGAGATAAATAGTAATATTTGAAAAAAACAATAGGAACAGATAAAGAAATTTAATAATTTTAAAATTAAATTAATAAACTTGAAGAATAAATTAATTTGTTAATTTAATAAATAGAGTAAATAAAAGAAGGTAGTGGAGAAAAAGAATATAATAAATTACTTGAAGAATTATAATAATAAGACCATTATATTGAAATCGAAAAAAATGAAATAAATATTATTTCATTAAAAATAAATATGATTGAATAAAAATAAAAAAAAGTTTCTAATTTATCTTAAAATTCTTTAGAAGTGTAAAAATATGAAGAAAAAATAAAAGAAATCGAAAATAATATCAATAATGTTTAAAATAAAATTTGTGAAATCAAACAAGATGTTTTTATGTAATTTTCTAACAAACATAAAATCGAAATGAAAGATCTAACTAATAATTTAGCTGAAGATGTGGAAAGAATATTCAAAAACGTAGAAAAATAATAATTAAAAATTAACTAAATATAAGAAAATATAAACTAATGTGAATAAAAAAATTAAAAAACTAATTAAGCTTTAAAAAGTTATAATGAAAATGTGGAAAATTATTAAAAGGCGTAAGAAATTTATAAAGAGTAAATATAAGAAAAATAATTTTTAAAAGAAAAGGAAAATAAAAACTTTAAAAAAAAAATAGAAGAATTAAATGAACTAAAGGGAAAATTATAAGAAATTTAAATTTAAAATGACGAATTTTATCAAGAATTAATTACAAAAACTAAAAATCTACAAAAGTAGAAAATTCAACTAAAACATTCTTTTTCACTTCTTTTTGAAAAAAAGGAACAATAAATCCAAGAGTCTTAAATAAAACAAATTTTCGAAGTCTTTTAAGATAAAGAAATAAAAAAAAGTTAATTCCAATTACAAATGTTTTCACAAGAAGATGACGATTAAAATTTTTAAGAAATAATCAAATAAAAAATAGAAGAACTAGATATTATAGAATATGAACCTTTATTCCAAGATAAAGATTTATTAATAAAAAAAAGCGAATTTTAAGAAGAATATGGACAGGAAATCGGAAAAAGTAAAATTTAATATTTGATTGATAATATAGATATTAAATTACTTAATTCTTATTAGGATTCTCTAGAAAATAATCTTATAAAGAAAAGGGATGAAATATAAGAATACGCTTCTAAAGAAATTACTGAGGGACTTCTTGGTGGATATCCAGGTTAGTAAGTAATGGGGGATGATCTAAAGGAAAAAAAAGAATAATTAAAGTAAAAACTAGGTGAGCTTTTATCCTAAAAAAAGGAGAAAGAAGAAAAGTTCAAAATACTAAAAAATAAAAGAAAAGAAATATTTGATGAATTTTTTAAAAATGTATAAAATTTAGTCAAACTATATTACGGTGAATTAACAAAACTTCCAGGAAAAAACAAGGACAAAAAGGCACTGTAGATCTTACTGTTAGTAATGAAGAAGAAAAATATAAGGGAGGAATTAATTATTTTTGTTGTCCTCCAAACAAAACTTATTCCCTTAATCCTGAAAAAGAACTCAGTGGAGGAGAAAAGGCAATAGCTTAAATGGCACTTTATTTAGCCCTTGCCAAAAGTTCACCTTTTTTAATTTTAGATGAGGCTGAGGCTTCATTAGATTCAGTTAATACTGTTAATGTTATTGATGCATTGAAAAATATACTTTAATAAAAATAAAAAATTATGGTTTCACATAAAAATGAAATTTATTCCAAATGCGATTCTTTGGTTGGTATTAGTATTGATAGGGAAAATTAAACTTCAATTTGTTTCTCACTTTTATTGAAAGAATGAAAATTAGTTTTTTTTGTTATTTTTATAAAAATTAGTTTTCTTTATATATATTTATATAAATTTTATATATATATATTCATTGTAATTATTTAGTTATTAAATTAGCTATATATTATTATTTAATTTAAAATTTTTAAAAAAAGTATAAATTTATTTTCAGAAAAATCAAAGAAATAAAAACATAAATTAAAATTCTAAGATAATAAAAATAATTAAACAAAAAAAAAAATGTAAAGCTTTTATAAGTAGTTAATCAAATTAAGTTTTAAGTAAATAAAAAATTAAAAAACTTTAAAATTAAACAAATCATTTACAAATAAATTTTTAAATTACAATTTTGTAAATACAAACAAACCCCCAAATAATAACAATCAACCTGAAAATTAAAATCCTAATGATTTATAAAACCATAAATAAGACGAATAATGTAACCACCCTGATCATAATAATAAGCATAATCATGCTAGCCATCACGATCATCATGACCATAGTTAATGTGGGCACAGTCATCATCAACTCAATCACAATCATAATCATTTACATGATCACGATCATAGTTAATGTGACCATGATCATAGTTATTGCGGACACGATCATGCAGCACCAGATTAATTAAATGTAAAAGATTATTAAATGAAAAATGGAAATGTTACAGCAATATACAGTGAAAATTCAATTAGTTACCAATTAGAATAGATTAAAGGAGTTAAAGGGAACGGATAAGAAGGCTTATTAATGATGATGTTTACTTGTACTGTATGTGAAACCAAAGCAGCAAGGACATTTACTTAAAGATCTTATGATTAGGGAGTTGTTTTAGTTAGATGTCAAGGCTGTAATAGTTTGCATTTAATTGCTGATAATTTAGGATGGTTTGAAGATGATAAAACTAATATTGAAACTATAATGGAAGATTAAGGAAAAAAAGTTATAAAAATTGGAGAAAAAGAAGAAATTCATACAATTTTAAATGAATTTGTTAAGAAAACTATATAATAATAATAATGAAAATTTATAATTAAAAAAATAAAATATAAAATGTATTATTTTTTATTTGATCTTGAAGAAAGCGTTTTTTCATTTAAGTTCAGTCAAATAACTTTTCATCATAAAAAGAGGGTTATATAAGATATTATTTATGTCAAAATATTTAGATAATTTAAGTTAAAGTTAAGAACCATTCATTCCATAATTTAAGAAAAGCAAAGATTTCTAAAAATATTATTTTAATTTGAAATCGCTACAATAAATCACTTAACCTCTATTATTAAGAACTTGACTAAGTAGCTTTTTCCCAAAATAATACTAATTTTAATTATTTATATCATCTTTATTGTTTTTTAAATAATCTTCATTATAATTAATCTTTAAATCAATAATTTAATTATTAAACTCTAAATTTATTTTATAATCTTTTATCAGTTTTTACTAATCTTTCAAAAAATTCAAAACTTTATCAGCCTCAATAAAAAATTCCCTATTTTAGAAAATAAAGCTAAATTAAATATCATACTTTTCATTTTTATCATTTACTTAAGAATATTTATATTTAGGGAACTAATCTTAAACAGAAACATTCTAAATTAAATTTTATTCCAAAAACTCTCCTTTTAGAATTCTTTTTCTCCATTTATTTATTAACTCCTATTAATTAATAAATTCATCACCTTCTTCTGAAATAACAATTTTTTTTTCATTATTACTAATTCTAATTTCCGATTTATTTTAAAATGGATATTTTTTCAAATTTTTCATTATATAAAATAATTATGTCCAAGAACACTCTTCTTGTAATTAAAAAGTTAATTTGTTATAATTTTGAGGCATTTCAACAATATTTAAGTCAACCTCAGTAGGAAATGCCATATTCCCATTAGATCCAAAGAACATTTCCTTTATATTAATTCCAGTCCCCAATGTATTAATTCCAAGTTAAGAATCACCATTCGGTAAAAAAAGAAGAACATTACTAACCAAATTTTTAAAAAACTTATATTTTTGATGATTTACGGTTCCTTCATCTTTATTAATAAGTTCGAAAATCGTATTTTTATTAAAATAAGGATTTAAGGGTAAATAATATCCATATTCCATTAATTTTTGATTTATTTCGTGTATTTTCCAACCAACTCCTGCACTTGCAATTCTTTTGCCTTAATTAATAGAAAATTTCCTTAAATTTTTCGGATTTAAAACTAAATAATGATTTTTCACTCTCAAGTCTTTTTAAAGATTGAATTCTTATGAAAAATCAGTATAATTGTCACAAATAATTATTCCTAAATTACTTTTTTTTACATTCTTGAATATTTTTTACACCCTTTCGCTACAATTCGGACATATAATTCCAACAGGAGTACTTAAATCATCATTATATAAATTTTTAAACGACTGCCAAAAATTCTTATAAGGATCTCTCCGTTAGAACTCAAATTCTGAAAGTATAGCTTCAAATTTGTCAATTCCTTTTATTTTTAAATAATATTATTTCCTTAATTCATTTAGTACTGTGGAAAAAATAAAAATAGAAAGTCCAACCCTAAATGCTTGTTTAGGTTAATATCTATTTTTATATTTATTTAACATTAATTTTGTATTATTGAATAGATAATTATGTATTCGGTGAAATATTCTTGGCATTTCTTTGAAAAAAAAATGATTTTTATTAAATAAGTAATATATTTATTTTTAATATAAATTATATACTTTTACATTATATATAAAATTCTCAAAAAAAAAAAAAAGATATAAAATTATATATCATTTAAAAAGAGTAATATATATTATGATTAAGAAAAAATAAAAAAATGAAATAAATAAATAAAAAATAAAAGTTTATTAATTTTTTATATTTTCAAAATTTCCATCTTTATTATTTTTATTTTTAAAAAAATTAATTTTGGAATCTATTTTAAACTATATTTCCTGCAGAACTACTTCTTATATATTTACTTTAGTTTTCATCTATTTTATTCATTTTTTAAACCACTTCTTCTTTTTTTTCTTATTGTTAATATATATTTTAAGATTATTATACTAAATATTTAATTTTTTCCTTTCCATCTTTTTAATATTTAATAAATATAATTTTTATATTTAATAAAATTACTTCTTCCTATAAATAATCTTTATTAAAAACACTACTTTTAAGGAGCAGTAGAAGGACGTGAATAAACTTTAGAAATTCTTTACAATTTCAAACTTTTTTACAATGTGTTTTATTATCTTTCTTAAACTTACTGAGCTTAAATACTAAATTATTAATTACTATTTATTTTAAATAAAAATTTAGGCTTATATAAATAAAAGAATATTACTTTTTTTATAAAACATTTGGTTATGATTTTATAAAGCCATCATATAAAGTATTTTGTTTAGTGTTTTTTACAAAAAAGTTTTACTAAGAAGGTGTACAATTATAATATAAATTATACTATTAAGAATATTTTTATTATTATTAATTTTCATTTGTATTTTATTATATTGTTTGAAAATTCTAATTATTTTATTTTCCTTCCGAATGCAATAACTACTATAAATCTTTTCTTGTGACTAGTAATTTTAAAATAAAAAAAAAATCGATTTTTTATATATTTATTTTTTAAATTTATTACTTTTTTTTCTTAATTCGTTTATACTTTTTTAATTATCATTATTCTAAAATGTATTTTTTTCGCTATATTCTTCATAATTTGCAAATGTTTCTTTTAATTATTTATTGACAACCGAATTTAATGTATCTTCTTTATTTTTTAACAAAAATATTAAAATAGTTATTTTCTCATAATTTAAAATGAAAAAAAATACTTTAAATTTTATTCACTTCTTTTAAATTTATTAATTATTTAGTTTATGGTATATTAAATTCTTATTTCTATTATTATTGAGATTATTATTCCGTTTTTTACATTATAATTTTCTTTTCTTAATTAAAATCTTCCATTTTTTTCGTTCTAAAGTTAGTTTTTTTTCTTGTAAAATTAATAAATTAATCACTCTAAGTTTAATTTTATAAAGCTTAATCATTTCTCTCTAAATTTATATTATTTAAGCTTTAAAATTTAACTTAGAAGATTTTATTAGAACCCTTTTAAATAATAAAAAAATAAATTATAAATATATAAAAACAAAAAAATATATATATATAAATTCAATATTTTAAAAAAATACTTTTATAATTGATTTAAAAGATTCTATTTATTTACTATTATAGACATTGAAGTTACATTATTCGAAAATTGGAATTTCTAAAACACACAATTATTATTCTCCTTTACTTTTATCATCTACCCATTCAATTTTTTTTTAAGAAACTCCTTCTTATTTATTTTTATTAACATTTTATTATAATTATTCATTTTCAATATTAAAAGAATCTAAATCAAAATCTTAAATAACTTCATTTTTTTAACAAAAACCAATATCTTTTTCGAAATCTTTTTTCATATCCTCTTCCTCTATTTATTTTAATTTACTATTTAAAAAAGTATTCTTTAATAAAATTTCCTCTTAATCATTTCTATCTGATAACTCATTCCAATTATAACTTCTTGGACCAACTCCTTATTTCTTAAGTTTATTCTCTAATGTTAAAAGTTAATTAAAAAAATATGCCTTTACTTCTAAATCTTAACGCCTAGAATGTAAAAATTCAAGTGTTTTATATAATCCCCACCTATATTTTTTCATTAAATAAGCCGTAATTATACAAACTGATCTATTCTAACCTTTTTCAGAATGAACTAGTATACTTTCGGCTTTTTCTAATGTTTTTTCAATTAAATTGTATGTTATATTAACTACTTAATCTTTGTCATCAAATATTATCTTTTAATTATTTTTTAAATACAAAATGCATTTTTAATTTAATTTTTTACTTAATTATCCGAATCTTACCAATCATATGATAAATAGGTAACATCAAAATTTTCCCAGTGATTTGGTATTTGTTTTGCAGAACAATTTATTATCTATGTAACTTTATTTGTTATTATAAATTCTAAATCTTAAGCTGCATATTCATCCCCTAAATACAATCCGTCTTTTATTTTTATAGCGCCTACTATATCATATTGCGTCATTCTTTTTTTAATATTTATTTAAGTCCTTTTATTTTGTTTATTTAAAATTTATTTTATTAAAATATTATTTTAGTTTTTTTTTGATAATATTAAAAAATTAATATATATATATATATATATATATATATATATATATATATATACACATTTTT
>NW_004086849.1:47579-68863 GCF_000220395.1 Ichthyophthirius multifiliis
ATAATTATTTAAATAATAATAAAAAAGTTTTATTAAACATATAAAAATTTCATTATAACTAATATAATATAAAAAAAATATATATTAAGTAGAAACTTATTAAAAAGTAAAAATTAAATCAATATACATAATTTTTAATATAAATAATTATTTATTTTATAAATTATTATTAAAAATATAAAATAAAAAAAATTAAGTTTTATTTTAATTCTCTCTTTTATGTAAAATAAAAAAATGATTTTGAAATATAATATTATAATGAAATAGATTATAAATATATATAATTTATATACATAAATAAATATATTTATATATATATATATAAATATATATACATATATTTAAATTTATACATCTAATTTTATTCTTATATATTTTTTTCTTTTATTATAATAGATATAATATTATAAGTTATAAATTCTTATAAAATTTATAATTAAAATTAAAATTAATTTAAAATTATTATAATTATAAAAATCATTTTAAAAATATATATATTTAAATTTAGTCTAATATAATCCAGAAACATATAATAATTAAAAAAATATAAATTGTTATATATTATATTTATTTAATAAAATTTTTGTATCTTCAATTTAAATTTTATTTTAAATAATATTCTATATTATTTTGTTTAAATGGGTTAAAGCTTATATTCGATTTATTGCCATCTCCATAATTTTTTTTTTAAACTATTTATTCGAAGACTATAAATTAGAATTCATATAATCTTGCATCCTAAAATTATTAATATTGGGAGTAAAACATTATTTAATATCAATACCTATAATTTTATTTAAAGGACTTTAATTTTGATTATTATATTTAGATATATTACAAATTACTTTGCCTTTAGTTTTAGATGAAGAAACCTAGCTATTATTATTTTTGAAAAAGTTATTATCACTACTAATATTATTACTATTATTATTAAGATTAGCACTTAAATTAGCTACATTATGACTACAATTATTATTTTTCTATTGTCTTAAAAACCTTAGTCCTTTTTAAAGTTTTAATTTTCTTAAGGAATAATATCAGGCTAAGTTTTAACATTTATAATATTTATAGTATTTATTGGTTTTGACTACATATTAGCTTTAAGAATATTATTTTTAATATTTTTTAAATTTTAAAGTCCACTTTATTATAATTAATTAGTAAACTATTTTTTAGAAATATTATTTATTTTTACTATTCTCTATTTAAATTTTATTCAATTCTAGAAAAATTATTCAAACTTTCATCATCTATCATAGAAAACAAAGAACTCCATTCATCAGTATAAACTTTTTTTTTTATGTTAAATTTCTTATTACTATTGTTATTAAAATTTAGTAATATTTTAAATTTCCTATTTTAATAAATTAATTATTTCCATATTCGATTCATGTGTTTTTTTAAGTTATTTCTCTTAATCTTCTAATATATTATATTATGAAATTACATGCTTAAGTTTGACTTTATTTTAAAAGTATTTCTCATTTATTATTTCATTCAATTTTTTTAATTTAATAATTTCTTCTTCCAAAATAATATTTTGTTATTCTTTTTTTACTTATAATTTTTATTTCCAAACCCTAATTTTTCCTTATAAATCTCCTGTAATAAAGAACTCTTCTTATAGACCTAGAATAATATTAATTTATCCAATATGAGGAGTTTCAAATTATTTAAAAGTAAAATTTTCCAAGTCCAATATTTATAAATCGTTTCCTTAATTAAGTATTAATTAATTCTAATTCTAAATTTAAAAAGTGAAAATCTTTGAATAAAAATTAAATTTCTAAAAAGCACATGAATTAAGAATATCATAAATATAAATATTAAAAATTTAATTATTCTCTATATTATGAACTAAAATTATAAATAAATTCTAATCTAAAGGATGCCCTATTATTTATTGAGTTTCTTGATTCTATCCTAGATTGATTTAACTATTTTGTAAAATTTATCCATTTTCACTATCTATAATCTCCAAAAAACCATTCACACTACAATAGGTGATAATATTATTTCTCATGAAAAAACTCGAAATCTAATTACCACAAAAAAACTCTTTTTCGCATTAAAAAGTATACTCATATTAATTAAAAGAATATAAAACAATTCTATTTTAACAATCTAAAATTATCAAAAATTACCCTTAAGACTAAGTTTAGAAAATATCATTAAAATGAGAAAAAATATTTTAGACTTTTTTATTTTTCCAATCAATAATAATCATAAGATTATTCTAGATTCCTATCAGAAACTCATTTATACAAACTAATTTTTTACAAGGATAATCAGTTTTAAAAGCTTTCTTCTATTAACCAGTTCTCCAATTCCAAACTTTGATCTATTTATCTTAAGAACAGCTTGCAAAATAATATTTTTCAAGTTTTATCATATCTAAAATAATATCTTTATGAGCTTAAATTCCTTTAGTATTTTTAAGTTCTTTTGATTTAATTTATTCATTTATTTCTAATACTAAAAAAATTACATTTTATATTATATTTATATTTATATTTATATTTATATTTATATTCTTTTTAATATATTTATTTTATTATATACTAATATTTTCAGTAAAGCTATCATCTTTACCACTAATCCAATTTTGTAAATCATTATTATGTTCTTTTTATATAATTTTTATTTTATATTAATTTTAAATAATATATGCGAATCCAATAAAGCAAAACCCACCTAATTAGTTTATATTAGAAGAAAAAATAGGATATTCTTAACTAGGAGGATAATTAAAAGTATCTTAATCAATAAAATTAATAGAAGAAAAAGTAAAAATATTAATAATTTAATTGGATAATATTTAAAGTGAATTTTTTTCATTAAAATATTCCTATAAATCTTCTATTTAAAGTATTCCACTGGGATTTATGTTATTTATAGGGGTATCTAAGACCATAATTACAGAAAAATTTTATTTTATATATTGAGCGAAGTTATCATATATTATAGATTTATCATAAAAAACTGACTTTATTTATATTTATTGACCACATTTAGTTATGAATGTAAATTATAAATTAGTATGCATATCCTTTGTATTTATTATATTAGAAATAGAACATATTATTTATTATTTCGATATTAAAATTGCATACGATTCATATTTTTAATTGTTTTTAAAATAAATTAATCGGCCAACACATTCTAGTATATTTTAGTTATTTTAAGAATTTAATATTAATGTATAATTTTATAAGTTTTAAAGTGTTTAATTACATTTATTCATTTTTTTAATTTTTTTTTTTTTTATTATTATTAAAAAAAATAAAATAAAAAAAAATATAATATTCGTTTAATTTTTTTTTTATATTTATTTTATTTTAATAATAAATTTATTATTTTTATTAATTTTTATTTTTTGTCAAACATATCATTAAATATATGTGAAATAATAAATTATTAAAACAAATAAATATTACAATAACAATTAAAATGAATAAAAACATAAATAAATAATAATTTCATATAAATATTAGATTAATATTTTTTAAATAAATTAAAATTATATATTATACTTTATTTAAAAACATAAATATTATATATATATATATTTTTTTTAAATATAAAAATATAGCAATATAATTTAATTTATGTATATAAAAAAAAAATGATTTTTAATCTTTCTTAAAATTAGAAAAAAAAAATATTTACAAATTATTAAAAAAGTTTTTATTCTATATATATATATAAATTATATTAATATTTTTTCAATAATTAGATTTATTTATACTTTTTATAATACTATTGTTGCTACTTTTATCAATAAATGAATTTTTACTTAAATTTAAACGTGAAAAATTTTATTTTATATTTTCATGTTATTTAACTATTTCTAATTTAGTTCTATCATTAAGCTTTTTTTTATATTATTTATGTAAAGATTATAATAAATATAATTTAATACATGTAAGTATTCATTTTAATTCGTTTTTATTGTATATAATCTGCTCATCATTTCTTAAAACTCTTCTTTTTCTAATTTTCTTTCTTTTGATTTAACAGGATATAGCATTGTTTGACCATCTAAACCTTTTCTTTCACATAAACCTAAATTTTTTAAACATCTATTAAAAAATTCACTATCTTCTTCTTTCATCCACTTTATTTTTAAAGTAGAAATATATTTTTATTTTATTAATTTTTATTCTTACATCATCTATTTTATTTAAACATTATTTTGCTAATTCTTCTTCTTCTTCGATTAATGGAAGGAGTTTATTATTATTTTCTTCTTATTAGTGTTTCATTTTATTTTTTAACTTTAAATGTAAATAATTAAAATATTTTATTTAATTTTTTAAAGTTAATAAGAATTATTTACTTTTTTATCCATTTTATATTATTATTAGAAATATTTTATTTATGAAAAATATATAATTGTAATTTTAATAATAATATAATTTTTTTTTGAAAAAATAATAAGTTATAAATAATATCAATAAATAGAAAAAGTTTTATAATAATTTAATAAATATTAAGAAAAATATTGATTTATTTTATTTAAAAGGGAAATTAATATTTCTTCTCTAAATTTTTTCAAAAATAATTATAGTATAGAAATACAAATGAATAATCGTTAATTAATAATTATTAATATTAATATTAAATATATATGTATATATGTAAATATGTATATATGTATATATGTATATATGTATATATATATATATATATATATATAAATATATATATATATATATTAGTTATATTTTTCTAAATTTTAGGATAAATATTTATTTGTTTAAAATATTAGAGAAAAAAATTAATTAATCCAAATAATTAAAATGAAAAATTTAAAATATTTTTTTAATCTAGTTTTTTTTTTTATTTATCATATATAAATTACTTATAATGCTTTTTATATATAATATTTATACTTATCTTCTTTAAAATTTATAAATTTTTTTCTTATAAATTATACATTATAAAAAAAATATCTGATAATATAAAAAAGCTATAATTATAAATTTATTATTCCAACTTTTTTAAAAAAAAATAATACAAAAAAATTTTAAAAGAAATAATTTCATTTATTTTGTTTTTTTTTTATTTTTTTTAATTAAAAAATAAATATATACTTATAATATTTTCATTTAATTTAATAAAAAAAAAAAAATTATAATAAAAAAAAAACAGAAAATAAATAAAATAAAAAAAGAAATGCAATAATTTAATTCTAATGGCTTGTAAATATAAATGGATCATAATGGAATAAGAGTAAAAAATGGTAATTAAGTCATATAAATGAATAGTAACGGAATAACATAAAATAACTAAAAAATAACTAAAAATACATATTATCAAAACAATTCATTTAGTAATTCTTTTAATTTTTAATTTTCAACATCTAATTTTGCCAATTGTTTTAATTAACCTTTTTTTACTCAAAACTAATCAAATTAAAATTAAAATTTTAGAACATATTGTACTTATAATATTAATAATAATAACTTTCATAATAACTAACAAAATTATAATGATGAAGATTAATATGAAGAAGATGATTATGACTAAGATTAAGATGATAATAATGATTAATAAATGTATGATGACGATTAGTAAATGTATGAAGATGAATCTTAAGTATATGAAGATGATGATGATGAAGAAGAAGACGAAGAAAATTAAAAAGGATTAACTAAAGAAGAAATTAATTCTATTCCTTGCATTATATATACAAGGAGAAAAATTAGAAATAAATAAGATAAAAATGCTAACTTTTCTACTAAAACAAGCTGTTCAATTTGTATTAATGATTATTCAGAAGGCGAATATATTAAGATTCTACCTTGTTCTCATTAATTTCATAAGAATTGTATCGATAAATGGTTTTAAGATAATTCTAATTGTGTGGTTTGCAAATAAAATGTGATTTAATGAATTTATAATATTTATTTATTTTAATATATTATGATTAAAAATATTAGTATTATATATTCATTAATTTTACTTATTTATGTTTTTATATTTTTTAAAAATAAACTTATATATATGTTTTAATTATATTTTATCTTAGAAATAAATGGAATTTATATTATTTGTATTTGTATTATATTCATTTTCTTTTTTTAAAACTAATAATACAAATTATATTATTTTATTTTTTTAAAAAATAGTTAAAATAAATATTATTTAATAATATTATTATTCAAAAATTAAAATAAAATATATATTATATATTTTTTTTAAATATAAATATTTTTAAATTATATATAAAAATTATTTTATTATCAGTTTTTTCACTATATAATATATATATATTTCATAAGAATATTTTATATTTGAATTTATGAATATTTTTTACATTTTTTTTTATCAAAATATTTTATATCTCTATGTTTTCCATTTTATTTTTTAATAATATTAAATCATTTTTCTATAATATTAAGTACTATAATTTATTTCAGATTTTTTTTATATATATAATAAATATATTAAGCAATATTTTTATTTTTTAAATATAGAAAAAATAATCATATTACTTGTTAAATTGTTTATAAAATATTATTTTAATTTCAAAATATAATCTTATTTTTAAGAATAAATAAATATTTTTTATATAATTTTTTTTAAAATTTATTATTAATATACCAGCTATATTTTTATAATTAAAAGATAAACTTAAAAAATATTAGACCAAACTTAATAATAAAGACCGTTTTATATAACTTAAAAATACAAAGACTTAATTTTATGTTTAATTGAAAACAAATATAAATACTTAATTCGTATCAACAATATACTAAATAAACATAAAATAAAAAGAATAGATTTCTACCAAAAACTAAGATATAATATATAACACTTCGAATTATTATTTTATAAGAAAATCTTTTAATTTAAATAATATTAATTCAACTAAAAAAATGATATTTAAATATAAGATAAAAATAATAATATTGAAATGAATATATATAAAAGTAAATATCTAATTTATATTATAATAATAATAATATGAAATAATTATAATATTTACTGTATATATATAGAAAATCAAAACTTTGAGCGAATACCAAAAATAAATACTTAAACGATATAAATTAAGGTTAGAACTATATTTAATTAAAAAAAGGATTATAATAATTAAAACAAATTAAAAAGTACAAATAATTTTGAATCATCCTTAAAACTTATATAATTAATAAAAAATAAATATAATTAGTAATTTTGAATTTTCTGATATAATTCTATTTACTTCTAATTAATTAAGCAAATGAAAATAAATTAGATATATATAAAAAATAATTTTATAAATAAATGAATATAAAATAAATACAATAATATTAATTAAAATTATTATTTATAAATTATAATAAAAGTATTTTAACTATAATAATGTAAAAAAGCATATTTATAATATGATTAAAAAATATAAAATTTATATATAATAACTATAATAAAAAAATAATATAATATATACTTTTATATATTAATATATATATTCAATTTTTTTTTATTTTTTTAATTAATATTTTAAATATTTTCATAACTATATAATGTTTTTTATTTATAATTATATATGTCTTAAAAATCATGTTATATTTCTTAATTTTTAATTTATATATTTTTTAATAAAATAAAATAAACTAAATATTTTTCTATCACAATAAATCGGTTTGGGATAGTATTCTTTTATTTTAATTATGAGCAACATCAATAAAAGTGCAAATATCATTTACGTAGGCCTTTGCCATATTAGCAACATCAGTTTGAATGAGAACATAAGCTTTTATAATAGCAAAAAAATAATATATATATAATTTTTTATATATGCATTTAATAAAAATAAATATATTTTATATATATATGTAATAATATATATATATATATATATATATAACTATATCAATATCAATATTATTATATTTATATATATATTTTATTTTATTTATTTTTATCTTTATTTATTTATTTTATTTCTATTTATTTATTTTTTAATATAAATTACTGTCAGTTTTAATATTGTTTTCAACATAATCAATTATCTGACGCCCTTTGAATGAGTTTCTTAAAAAGTCTTTTGCTTAATACCAGTTACTATCATCAATATTAATGTCACTAAGACATAAGGACATTTTATCTTTTCTTTCTATATATTATTTATTTTTAAATTTATTTAATTATAAGCTCTTATTTTAATATTTAAATAAAATACCTCTAACTGGATATGATTTAAATAATCTTTAGTAATAAGGAACTGGCCATTAAGAAGTTGACATAACTCTATCGACCATAGGTCTTTCAACTAAAGAACCCCATTACAAGTTGAAATTTTTATGTGCTAGTTTTTTTATTTTTTTTAAATTATTTTTATTGTTTTATTTTTTAAAATAATTATTATTATGTTCTTTTGTTGCATTTTTTTTTTTACGCTTGTATATTAATGAAGTTGTTGCTTTAGTATATTTTAAAGAATGCATATTTTAAGTCTATAAAAATAAAAAAATATTTAATATTTGATATATTTAAATTATTACTTTTATTAATAAATAAATTTATATTAATTAGTATATTTTTTTCCTCTTTAAAAATAAAAATATATTAAAAATAAAAACAATTATTATACTTATTAAGTTGATATTTAAAAAATAATAATGTTATTTATAAATCTATATTTATTTGAAAAAGAAATTCATATTTTATTTAATTTTTCAATTCAATTAACTTCCAGTTATAAATGAATTTTTTTTTTTAAAAAAAAATGAAATTTATAAAAATTTATTTTTTACTTTAATATATAAATTATATTTTAATTATATTGTATAATCATAAAAATTTGTAATATATTATTTTAGCTCATATGTATATATATATATAAAAGTTTCTACATTCTTTAAAAATTATTAAAAAATAAATTTATTAAAATACTTTTTATAAAAAAGTAAAATTAAATTACATAAAATAAATATTTTCAATTCTAGAATAATTAATAACAATATAATAAAATTATTATTAATTTTTATTATATTTATATCAATTTCATGACTAATTAATTATATATATTATATATATATATATATATATATATATATATATTAATTTTTTTGTTTTTATATTATATATAAAGCTATTAATAATCATTTTTATATATTTATATATATATATTTACGTGGCGATTTTTTATTTAATTAATAAATAATATATAATTATATTATTAAATAAAATTTCTTTATAATTATTTAATAATATATGATTAATTAAATTAATGACATAAGGTTTTCCATTAATCAAATCCTACTATTTTAAAATTCTCATTATTTGATTTATTGTTGAATTTCTATATTTTAACAGAAATTATTATTTAATTTTTATATTTATTTGAAATATTATAATATATAAGATTCTCATGTTTCAATAATGATTATTATTCTATATAATTAAAAGTTAATTTTTTATAATAATTAATTTTTTCCAAATTCTTAAATTAGGGAATAAAGAAATAATACGTATATGTATAATTGAAACTCAATTAATGCTTAAAAATATCTAATAAAATTAAATTTAAAGTTATAATATTATGTAATTAATAATATCATCATATTAAAATTATTTAAAATAATTTAAAACATCAGTTTTTTATCATTGAATGAGTATTATTTATATATTAATATCTTATTTTTTTATTGATTTTCCATTAAAATCAAATATATTTAAAATTAATGTACATATAATAATTTACACAAAAAATATAATAATAAAATAAATATAATAATAAAAAAAAATCAAACATATAAATATAAAATTTATAAATAGAATTTAATATATATATAAAATAATAACATTAATAATAATTAAAAAAAAAACAAAAAAACAAAAAAAACAAAAAAAAATGGCTCAATTTAAATGTTCGAATAATCTTGAAAAATTATTAGAACCTACAATAATATAAAAAATAGTGACACTATCTAAATAATATGATGGTATAAAAAACAAAATAATTAAAATAAATAAAAAAAAATAGCTATAAATCTTGCAAGCGGATTTCCTGATTGGGAAACACCTGAATTTGTAAGTAGAGGTTTATAAGAAGCAATAAGAAAATAAGAAAACTAATATTGTTTACCTGGAGGACATCCTGATTTTCGTGAATAAGTTGCTACTATATATTCAAAGAAGTTAGGATTTCCAATAGATCCAAATAAAAATGTATTTTTTTATTTTTTGTTATTTAATTTATTTATTTTTTTAAAAAAAGATATCTATTGGTTAAGGTGCTAGTGGATGTATATATGATATTTATACTGCTTTTTTAGATTAAGGGGATGAAGTAATAATATTTGATCCTCATTATGAGTTTTTGAGTAAAGAAGCACTTTTATTGGGAGCAGTAGTAAGACATAGTTCTCTAATTGAACCAAAAGACCATGAAAATGAGTAATTTACTATAAACTTTTAAGAATTTGAGAAATTATTTAATAATAAAACTAAAATACTCCTTTTAAATAACCCTTAAAATCCTGTAAAAATATAAATATATAAATTATAAAATTCAAAAAAATAAATAACAAAACTCAAAAAAAAAATAATATATATAAATAAAAAAATTTCTATTTTTTATTAAAAATAAAAAAAGACAGGAAAAATATTCACTTTCGAAGAATTAACAAAAATTAGTGAAAATTTTATAAAAACACCCTTAAGTAATCGTAATAGCTGATGAAGTATACGAAAATCTAATTTTTGACAATAAAAAATTCTACAGATTTGCCCAAATGCCTGGCATGTAATAAAGAACAATTTCTGTTTATAGTATGGGCAAGTTATTTAGTTGCACAGGCTGGAGAATAGGATTTGCTGTGGGTCCTGAATAATTAATAAAATATGTAATAGCTGCTCATTCTTACATTCTTATTCTGTAAATAGACCTGCTTAAGTAGCTTTATCTATAGGATTAGCCTAAGCCGAAATCCATATAAGGGATTTAATAATTATTATGAATATACTATAAATTAATTCGAGAATAACCGAAATAAAATACTTTAGGCATTTGAAACTATGAAAAATTATGAAGTGACTATGTTTGCTCCAGAAGGTGGTTATTTTATTATTGGAACTATGGAAAAATTTGTGCCTAAAATTCCTAAAAAATATTTCTACAATAAAGATGTGGAAAACGGTGAAAAACCTATAGGAAAAAAATTCGAAGAAATTGAAAATCCAGATGTCAGTCCTAATGTGGCTTTCAGTATGTATTTAATAATGGAAAAGAAAGTGTCTGTGATTCCTTTAACTTCTTTTATTAATAAAATAAAGGATGTAGCATTTAAGATTTAAAGGGAAAATTCTTCTTTAGAATAGCTCTTTGTAGATAGGAAAAAACTTTCGATAAAGCATTCTAACTCATGTAAAAATGAAAATAAATCAAAAAAATATTTCTTTTATTTTGGTTTTATCTAATTAATTTTTTTCTTTTAAAAAATATTAAATTCAAAAATAGTATTTTTTTATATTTTAACATTTATTTTTTTCTCTATTTTTTTTTTAAATACTCAATCTAGAGAAAAAAAAAAAAAAAAAAAAAAAGGCGAGAAAAAAAGTATTATGGCCTTTTTATTTTTTCTTAGATTGAGTTATTTTTAAAAAAAATTAAATAAACAATGCTAAAATGGCAATATTTTTATTTTATATATAACTATTTTAAAATTATAATTTAATTTTTTTTCATTTAAGCAATATATTAATTTCAAACAAAATTTTTGAAGTTATTTTTCTCATTAAATTTTTAAATAAAGCAAACTTTATTTCAGTAAGAGGTTTATAAAGAATTTCTTCGAATAATCCTTATTTAAAAATTTACTTATTAAATAAAGGATGTGCAAAACATCCATATTCATTATTTTTGTCCTTTAAAAATTATATATATATCCTAACTAATAATTTATATATATTTATTAAAATTTTCATTTTAAAAAGAAAACAGTAAATCTTTACCAAAGCTTTTCTTTAAAATTCCAGACTCTTTTTCATATTTTTTGTTTTATTTTATTTATTCTATCTTTACTATAAATATTCTAGTTAATATTTTAATTATAAAGTTTTTTTTTTTACGTTTTCTTTTTTAATTAAATTCTATCTAAAGCAATTTAATTTTCACCCTAATATCTTTCTTTTTAAGCAATTATTGATATAAATTTAATTTCTCAAAACTAAATTTGATTATATTTTTTCATCTTTAATTAATATCAATATGTTTTTCTTCTAAATTAATAAACAATAATTTCTATTATTGTCTTTTAATATACAAAAAACTGATTTTTTAAAAATGTATAGTTCTATAAACCTTAAAATATCTTAAACTAAAACTTCGTTTTAATTTTATCATTTTCATCTTCATTTTCCTCTCTTAATTATAAATTGTTTTTTTATATTTAAAATAAGGTTTTTTTATAATTCTTATCTTTTCTAAAGTTATCATTTGTTTTTTTTTATATAAAAAAATAATCAATTTCGATAATATTAGTCTATTTAGAATTTAAAATGAGAGGCTTTTATAAATGAAGATTGAATAAAGAGCTTATAAATTATCATTTATTTAAAAAATATTAATTTTGAAATTAATTTATCAATAAAATGTTTGTCAATCTATTTTTTTTTTCCTCTATATTTAAATTTAGTTTTTTTTGTTTTTTTTTCTATATATTTTCTAAATTTTTCTATAAAAATATAAGAAAGCTATTAATTTTCGTCTTTTTTTAATATCAAATATTCTTAAAATTAAATAATTTAATTATTATTATTGATTAAAATCTAAATAAAAATAAACAGTTATATATAGATAAGTTCTACTTAATTATGAATTAATAAACAAGCTTTTATTTTAAAAAACTATTTCTCCTTATAATTTATTTAATTGTATTATTCTTTTAATTTAAATTTAAATGTTTTTAAATAGATCAATATAAAGCTTTTTTAGAGTAAATCTTACACTTTCTTTATATTATTTTATATTAAAAAAATAAATAAATGTTTAAAACTACTAAAAATTATATAAATATTATAACAATTTATTATTAATTTAATAAAATATTTATCATAAAAAATACAAAACAAAAAAAATTATAAATAAATAATAATAATACTTCTTTTTTTTTTTTTTTTCATTTATTTTAATTCAAACAAAAAAATTAATTTTCATGTGAAAAATCCTTTACTTAATTTCCAAAAGAGAATTAATCTTCATCATATTCATAAGTATGCTTTTTTTCCTAAATTCGTTTTTCTAACTATTATATCATAATGTCATATTTCTTTCCCATATTTTTATAAGAGTTAAGCTTTTTCTATCCTTTATTGTATTCTTGTAATTTCTAATTATAAATCTTAGTCTAGTTTTTCAAAGTTTCGTATTGTTTTTGTATTTCTTAGTTGGTATATCTTTATATGAAATTAGCTAGTTATATATTTTCTAAGAAATCTTTTACTATATTCTTTTTAATTTAGTTTATTTACTTTTTTTTATTAGAGTTTTATTATAGTTGTTTGATTATTTCTTATTCGTCTTCTTAATTTCTTTTATAAATTTAGTATTTGCATGAGTTTATTATATTTATAAATGTTTATTTTTCAGACTTAGAAGTTATACTGTCTCGTATTTAACATAAAATAGAGTTAAACTTATTTATTTCTTCATTTATTGATTCCATTTATTTATATTAATTTTTTTTATTTTAGTTTTTTTTGTTTTATTTTTTTTTAATTTTTTGGTTTAGATACTATTATAGCAAAAACTAGCTAAATAAAAAATTATTAATATATTTTTATTTTTATGTGATTAAATTGTGTGAAATATAAATTAGTAATAATCTTAGTATCAAA
Organism: Ichthyophthirius multifiliis; assembly: GCF_000220395.1. Classification (NCBI taxonomy): domain Eukaryota; phylum Ciliophora; class Oligohymenophorea; order Hymenostomatida; genus Ichthyophthirius; species Ichthyophthirius multifiliis. The sequence goes on from NW_004086849.1 coordinate 61,413, forward strand.
ATAGGGTATTTATCTAATTAAAATATGTTTCTTTTAAAAAAATATATAATCTAATAAAAAGTACAAAAAAATATCCTAAATATATATATATTTATAAAAAAAATGTTAATAATATAAATAAAATATCTTATATATTATATATTAAATCTTTTTATTTATTTATAAAAAAAAAAATGTTATAGTATTTTTTTTTTCCCAAAAATAATTATATTTCTTTATATTAAATAATGATTAAAGTTATCTATTTTTTTTAATAAAAAAGGCTAAAAATGCCATTTAACATTAATTATTTATTTAATGAAAAAATTAAGAAATTCAAATATATAAATAATTATAAATAATTATATTTCTTACAAAATAAAATAAAAATAGGAATTTTTAAAAATAAAAAAATAGCTATTATTTAAAAATACTAAACTATTTATATCTCATATATATTTAGAAGAGCTTTTTAAATTAAGCATTTCAATATTTTTTCCAGAGTTTTCATTAATACTATAATTAAACAATATATCTTTTAACCCAAGACTTTTTTTATCCTAATAAAAACTTTAATTTTCACTTGTATCTTTCATATTAACAATAGCAATATTATTTTATTAATTTTTAATCACAATAACTTCATCTTCATGAATATTTTCTATAGTTTTTTACATTTATAAAAATTTAATATATTCCTTATTTGCTTTTGTTTAAGTCGCAGGATTACATCTATCATATTCATAAGGAAACTTCATTCTAATTTCTGAGTATAATTTATCATTTTTTTTTATTTGTATTTTTTAATTATCCTTTATTCTATTAAATATCCACAAGTTGTCAAAAACAATCCGAATAAACAAAATTAATGATTGAAAAAATTGTATATATTCAAAAAACTATTTTATTAAATAGAAATTCTAAACCTATATTCTACAATTCCACACAAAAAAACAAATGGCAAAAGTACTAAACTTTTCAAAACTTTTTGAAAAATCTCTTCAGATAAAACTTATGGAATACAATGATGTCTTAAAAGTGTATATTTATCTAAAAAATGATTTAAAAAAAGTCCTATTAATTAAATTATTATTCCTACAGGAGCTACTTAGCAATACCAAGCTACCAAAAACAATGTTCTACCTAAATAAGCATCTATATTAAAAAATAATTAAAATAAATAAAAAATATATATAACATACATACAACTATCAGCAATATCTATGGGATGTCCTTCGTAAAAATAATTAACTTATTATTAAGTATAAGGGCATTCACTCTATTTAAAAGAATTAATATGCCATCTTTTATATAATTTATAGATTAATATCGGATCAAATATTTTCGCTAAAGGTGTTGATATAGTACTTGCAATTAAAATTATATGAATATCAAATATTAACATTTCCGAATTTTCTTACGGGGAATCGAAAATGCCATGTACGAGATAAGGCATAAAAGCTGCATTACAAAAATATAGAAAAATATATTTTTTTATATAAGAGCTTATTAGCATTGTTGTACTATCAAACTTCTGCATTTTCGTAAAAAAATATATTGAATATCTTAAAGATACATTAACTATTATTATTATAATGCTAAGAAGTCCTGATCTAATTTTCAAATAAACGGAATGTTCTATAAATCCTTCCTTTCTATAAGGATATATTTACTGGTTTACGAAAAATTAGATTTAAAAGCTTATATAGAATATTATTAAAGCTACTAAAATCATTAATGTATTGTTTAAAATATTTCTTTTTAAAGAAAAATCTAAATTTTTCCAAATAATATCTGTAGGGGCTGGTGCGGGTCTTATAATAAGGTGATTTTCTTAAAGTTTTAAAAAAGGATTTTTAATCCATTTAAAGAAAATAAATTGGAAAACATTAAAAAAGGTAAATCCATATTTTTTTATTAAATTATTTACTGGTTTAGTTTATTAAAAAGTAATAAAAACAGTATTTAAAGTATTATTTTATTCCCTTTTATAATCTTTTTAAAAGCTTTCAATAATATCATCGAAATAAATTATTTCTTTTAGAAGTTAATTTATTTTATTATCAAATTGGATTATTTTTATAGCATCTTAGATTGAATTTTCATTAAGTTTTTTTTTTTTCATTTTTAAAATATTCATATTATATATATTGTCCATTTTAGAATTAAAAGAATGCAAATATTCATCTATTTAATATGTAATATTAATCGAATGAATTTTAGATTTTACTTAATTCTAAAAAAAATCACGAATTTAAACTTCAGTAAAATCTTTGGGAAGATTTTGAACCATAATAGTGTATTAAGACGGACAATTAAAAAAAGAATTAAAATAGAAAATATATTTGGTCGTTTTTTTCTTAAAATAAATAACACAAACTAAAATAATAAATGCACTTAAAATATCTAACCATAATTAATCTTCAGAAAGGATTCCTTTTTTTTTATTTTCATCTAAATCTAATAGACATATACCTAAAAGAACATAACAATTAACTTTACAAAAAAATTAATTATGAATTAGTAATCTTAAAGAACCTCCTGTAATAAATATTATTATTGTTATTGAAGCGAAATATTTATTTAATAAAAATAATAAAGGATAAGCCAAACCTAAGAAAGCCAAACTTTTGCCATTACAATTTAAAGGAATTTTTTCTTTATTTATTAATAAATTACAACATGGGCAATAATTATCTCTTATTTGAGATTCTTTAAATTATATTCCTACTAATTAAGCCTATTTATGAATTTTGGCATTTGTGAAATTTGGAGGTGATTAAAATGGATTATATTGTTATTTTTTCTATATACTAAACATTGAATTGCATTCGCTTTTTAAAACTATATTTTTTTTTTATAATTATATAGTTATTACTTTATTTAAAATATACCACTAAAATTATTTTATATAGATACATTAGCGTTTTTTTCTTAATGATTATATTCAGAAGGATGAGATTTTATTAAGCTATCATTTAATTATTATATTAAATCATCACTTAAATTTATTTATTTATCCATGTTTTTTTATTTTAATTTTTTTAAATATATATACAAATATATAAATATAATTTATTTTATTTATTAAAAGCATATTTTAGTATTTTCTATTTTTATATATTACAAATATTTTTAAAATTAAAATATTTTAAATTTTATTTAAAAATCATTTTTTGTTATTTATTCCTGATATTAATATACAGTTTAAAATAAAATTAATATTTAGTTAATTTTATATATAAGAAACTTGCTTTCATAAAAAGATTTTTTAAATTATAATATAATTTATAATATTTTATTAATAAAAATAAAAAAATATATCAAATCAATATTTTAAATATGATAAAAATAACATTAAATTATTTAGAATTTTAAATCATAGAGTAAACTATTTTTTTTTAGATTTTATTAATAAGTATATTAATTTATTTTAAAGTAAAATTAAAAATATAATTTACGATTTTATATTTCTAAAACATATAAATTTAATATAATATCAAGTAATTTTATAATTTTAATTTTTTTATTTATAAATAAATTATTATAAAATAATTAGCCAGCTTATATGAATTAAATTAATAAAAATATTAATTATTAAAATTTAATTAAAAAAAATGTAATTTAAAGGAAAATAATAATCTTTTTAAAATTTAAAATTAGATTTTATACTTTTTATCAATAATTAACTATTATTGTTTATTTATAAATATAAAAAAGTTTGAATATAATATAAAAGATATTATATTTAATAATATCTATAAATAAATAATTAAAAATTAAAATATAATTTAAAAATTAAAAAATAATTAATAATTATAATAAACATATTAATATTTAAAGTATAAATATTATATTTTTAAATATTATTAATTAAAATAAATATTTTATAAATATAATATATATTTATTAAATAAATATATTTTTTAAATAATTATATTTATTAAAAAATTAAATTTTAAACAAATATTTATATTTAAATTAGTATTACATAAATACTAAAGTAATTTAAAATACTAAAATTTTATATTTATTAACTTTTTTTAAAAAAATAAAGTAAAATAAATATAGATAAATGTATTTGAAATTAATTATTTTACTTTTTAATCAATGTTTAAAAAATATTTTTATATACTGAAAGGAAAATTATAAAAAGCCATAAAAAAAAATTAAATTTAAATAAAATTATCGATATTATAATTTTTATTGTCAAATATTACCATATTTTATTAAATATATATATAAATTAATTTTTTTTTATGTTAGAATTTTTTTCATAATTTATAATTATAACAAATATTTTTAATAAAAAAATCAAAATAAATATTTATTTTATTCAATAAATAGAAAGTACACAAAAAAATTATTATTAAATAAAAAAATTATAATTAAATAATGTTTGAATGTATATATATATTGCTTATAATTTATTATTTAATATTTTAAAGTAAAATATACTATTATATAATAATATTTAGAAAAATAATATTTTTTTATTTTATTTTTATATTATTTTAAATATATAAACTTTATATATTTCATAATTCTTGATTAATATTAATATATTTAAATAAATTTAATACTTATAATTATTTATTTTTATATTTAAAAAAAATAATAGAATTTATAATATATACAATAATATATAATAATAATATAAATGCAATAAACATATATATAATATAATTATATAAATCATAAAATAAATAAACAATAAATGAATTAACTATATAATTAATTATATTTAAGTAATTTGGCAATATAATAATTTTAATTTATTTATAAATATTTCATTCTACTTTTAATTAAAACTATTATTATTAACATTATTTTTAATCCTTTTATTATTTTTATATTTCAATATTATGTGAGTTTTATAAACTTTAATAGTTTGTAATTTTTTTTTATTTTTAATAAGATTTTTAGTCATTTAGCTAAATTTAATTATATAATTTTCTTTATCTTTTATATTTATTTTTAAAATTTTATTAAAATAAAATATATTACAATTTTTTTGTTTGTTTTACTTTTATCAACATTAGTTTCATTATCTTACTTTTCTGTTTTTGAATCTAATTTTTAATTCTATTAAATTTATTCTTAATTTAGTAATAATTGTGATATTTTTTTTCTTTATAAAATAATTTGATAAAAATAAAATATTTAATTACATTCAGAAAATTAATTTTAATAATTCAAAAATTTTTAAAATCTTTGTTTGTCATATCTAATTATTTGAAAAACATATATAAAAAATTAAATTTATAGTTAAATAAAAAATACTTTTATTTAATTTAATCTAAAATCTAGTTAACATAAGCATTATTATAGTTCTCTTTATTTTGCTATTTTATCCATTCTTTAAAATCATTTTATTAATCAGGTTCGATTTCAGATCCATTATTATTACGACTAAAGCTTATAAAACCTTTTTTCTAAATATCTTTTACTAAATTAATTATTGTACTAGTTGAAGTGCCTATTCTTTTTTACAAAAGTTCAACTACTTGATACTTATTTCGTTTTTATTTTGAATAATAAAACTACCAAAATATCATTATAGCTTTCTATTCTTCAATTGTATAGGCATACATCTTATTTTTTCCATATTATTTATTTTTATTTTTTCCGAATTATTTATTTTTATTTATTTACTAATCAATACTTTATTATTAATTATCTTTTTCTTTTTATTATTAGAATTATTCAGTTAAATTTTATTAAGATTTAGTTAAAATATTTTATTAATTCTATTTATTAGTTAAGATGCAAAAATTCTAACCTTAAAATATAATATATTATTTTTATTAATATAATATTATATTATATTATTTATTTAATATTTTTAATTGTTTTTACTTTTTAATAGTACTAAGAAATTATCAATTTCTTCATAAAGTTACTTTTATAAACATTATACAAAGTTTTAATAATTCATCTCATCATCTATTTATATAAATTCTTTAATTTTATTTGTATAATCAATAAAAATATAATTAATTGAGTTTTAAAGTGTTTTTAATGTTCTTAATATAATATTTATATTATCCATAAAGTAATTATTTTCTTATTTTTTTTTTATTATTAAAAATATTTTTATTTTTAATTATAATATTTTTATTATTATTTAATATATAAAAAATTATTATTTTAATTTAATAAATACTTTTTATAATTATCAGTTATTCAATTTCAATAATTTCAAATATTAATTTTTATATACAAATTTTTAAAGTAATATTAATATTATTTAAGAAATTAATAATTCTTTATAAATATTATAAAGAATTTAATTAATATATTCAAAATATTAATTTATAAAAATGTATTAATTCTTTAAGTTATAAGAATATATTTAATATAAAAACAAACAAATTTCATTTAAAAAATAAATAAACATAAACGTATTTTATATAAATAATAACTTTATTAAATTTATAATAAAATATAAATAGAAATATTATTATAATTATTATCACTCTAATAATTTAAATATAATTAATGAGATAATTATAAATTTATAATACAATATTAAAATAATATATTTTTATAATAATACTGATTATATAGATTAGTAAAATAAATAAAATATTATTAGCAAATATATATTTATATATTATCATATTAATATATTTAAATAATTATAACAATAAAATGTTAAATTATTTTGATATAATAATTATTTTTATAAAACAAATTATAAAATCTTTTTTATTTATATATTTTTATATAGATACATTTATTTAAATAAAATTCTTATTTTAATGACTGAAAAGTAATTTAAAATAAATTATTATTAAGTCGAAATAATTTATTTAAAAAAATATATTAATAATATATTAAATTAGTTGATATTATTTAATTTGATAAGAAGATTAATTTATTAAAATGTTTTATATATTTTATAATAAATTTAAATAATAGTATATAAAAAATTATTATTATTTTTATAAATTTTTATTATATTTTTGAATATTTTAATCTTTACTTTATATATTTGAATTTAATATTATTTATTTTTTATTTAAATTTATTAATGAATTTTTAATATAATAAAATTATTTTTAAGAATCCAATATAATAAAAATTTTTATAAATTCTTAATAAAAAACAATTAATTTATTAATAATTCATATTAAAAATTAAAAATAAAAAAAATAATTAATAAAATTATAAATAATTTTGATAATAAATATTATTATCAAATATTTTAGTTATTTTAATTTATAATATAATATATTTATTTAAATATAAAATTATATTATAATTAAAATTTTTGCTTAAAAATAATTTTGTTAATATTATATTTTATAAAAATACTTTTTTATTGATATTATTTATAATAAATTTTATTTATTAAATTTTAAAGAAAAATGAAATATTTATTTAAATTACAAATATGTAAATATATATATATATATATATATATATATATATATATATATATATATATATTATTATTTAATTTATTT
>NW_004086847.1:0-40550 GCF_000220395.1 Ichthyophthirius multifiliis
TGTAAATATAATTTATACCAATTTAATATATTATATAGTTTATTATATTAATCATATTTTTTATCAAATAATTTTTATTATATAATTAATTAAAGTTTAAAATTTAATTTATATACATTAAATATAAGATAAATAAAGACATATATATTTTTATTTATTATAACAACAAAATATTTTTTAATTTATCATTTAAGCAAAATAAATAAATAATTAATTATATATATTTATGGTCATTTTTTTATTAATTAAAAGTATTTTTAATTTCTTGGTTTAGAAATTATATTAAAGCATATTTTTCTTCTTTATTTTATTCAGTATCAATTTTAAGCTTAAGTTCTTCAAATCTCTATTATATAAAAAATAATAAAATAAAAATATAATATTTTTACTTTTATGCAATCTCTTAATTATATACACTCTTCAAATTCTCTTTTTGCACTTTTTTCATTCATTAAATATTCCATTCCATTTATAACTGCCTAATATAATTTAATATCAAGGCCTTTTTTTGTTATTTTTGTTATTTTATTTTATCTAAATATTCCTATGTGTTTTATTTATATTATTTATAATGCTTTTCATTATGTTCGAATTGCAAATAGGCATCTAATTAGCTAATTACATTCGCTTTTAAACTAAACATTAAAACCTTTTTTTATTATTTTTTATTTAAAAAATAAACTTTTTATGTACTTAATTTTATACATAATCCCCTTGTCTTATGTTTAATTCAATTGTTTTAAATGTTTATTTTTATTATGAATGTTTTGGGGCATTAAAATTAAGATTATCAAAATATATAATATCTTTGAATTTATCTTTTAATGAATATCCTAATAATTGTTGAGATAAAGGTGTTTTTTTTTGTTTTTGCTTTTGTGAATTTTCTACATACTAATTATTTTCTTAAGTGTTTTTTTAATTCATATAATAAATTTTAATATATTATATTTAATTTTTTAATAAATTAATTTATTATTATTAATTAATGTTCATTATAATTTATTTAATTGACTTTATTTGTTTTTAAAAGAAAAAAGATTTTTCACAAAAAGGAAGAAAAAAAATAATATTTTTATAATTAAAATTAATTAACAAAAAAAAATCATGAATTAGGAATAAATAGTTTAATTCATTAAAAAAATATACAAAAACGATACTTAAGTAAAAAGATTAATTAAAGAAACTAATAGTCTTTTTAACCTTCCAAAAGATATATATGAAATTTAATTAGGCTAATATAATTTAGGAATGACTATTATAGTAAATATTAAATAAAAAAAAAAAAAAAACATAAAATATTATTATAAAAAGATTAATATTTAGCATTAACTTTTGCATAATAATTAAAATTTAATTTTTTTAAAAAAATATTAAACTTTAATTTTTGAAATATAATTAGATACAAAATATCCTTTTGCTTTTCCCAAAGTTATTTGTAAAACAACTGTATAAATTAATATAATATATATAAAAATATAATATAAATACACAAAAAAAAAAGTTTTCTTAACCTTCCTTGGCTGATGGAAGAGATTTAATAGAAAATATTATAAACTCTTAATGGAGTCCTTCAATATTATTATATACAATCATAGAAAAAATACCTGAATTTTTAGTATATATAAAAAACATTTAATATTTTATTTTTTAAAAAAAGGCTTAAATTTAACCAAATATAAATGATAGAAATTACTTAATTGGATTAGGGTAATTTTATGTAGGTTAAGAATATGATCTTGAAATGTTTTTATAAATAAGTGCTGTAGATGTATTTGCTATAGAATAATAAATTAATAATTAAAAATATTATTAGAAGTATAAAATATATATATATATATATATATTTATTTAAATATATAAATATCATTATATATTTATATAATATTATTTTTTATTTATTATAAAATTAAATAAAAGATATGTAATAATATCTGAATGTTTTTTTTTAAACTTTGATATAATAAATAAGAAAACAAATTTGCTTTAATTAAATTAATTTTTTGAATTAAAAAATCTTATTAATATAAAGAAAAAAAAGAAGATGATTAACATTTAACTCTAACATGGAAAATTGATTAAAATGTATATATATAATTTTTTTTAAATGAATAAATAAAAAAATAAGTCTCCTGAAGTTTATTAAAATTTTAAGTTAAATAATATTCATAATTTAATAGATGTAATCATAAAACATATGTAAAATAATGGTGTAAAAATAAAAAGCATAAAAGAAAATATCTATATTTCTGAAGATGAAGTAACTGCTAAATAGTATTAGAAAACTAATATTGAATAAATAGAAGAAAATATTGCTATTTATGAATCTGATCTTTAGGAAAATCTTACATTAGATATAATTAATGCTTTAATGGAATAATATTAATAAGCTATTGAATATTATTCAGCTTTAGAAAACGATATATTTATGAATTATGTACAAAGACTTTAATAATTATTAAATAGGCCTGATGTTTAACTTGTTTTGAATAGCAAATAAGGTTTTTTTTAATTTTTTTGTTTAAAAAAAATAAAATTTTATTTTTTATTTTGCAGAAAGTATTTAATTGGAGAAAAAAAAAGCTAAAAATAACAATAGAATGAAGAAGAAACATAAGAAAATTCTCATAAAACTCATGAAGAAGAAGATAGTATTTTTAATGATTTTAATATTTAAAATAAAATGGAAGGAACTAAAAAAGTTTCTAATTTAAATAATTAGAAAATCGAGTAATAATAACCAAATAATTAAAAGCATGAAAACACTAATGAAAATTAAGAAGATTTTAATTAAAAAAACAAATAAGAAAATAAAAATGATGTAAAATAAGAAGAAAAATAAGATTAAAAAGAAGAATAAAAAGAAGAATAAAAAGAAGAAGAATAAAAAAAAGAAAAACAAGATTAAATAGAAGAAAAATAAGTTTAAATGGAGCAAAAATAAGAATTAATAGAAGAAAAATAAGAATTAATAGAAGAAAAATAAGAATTAATGGAAGAAAAATAAGAGTAAAAAAAATCAATTTAAGAAAATCAATAAGAAAACAATGAAAATAAAGAAGAAGAAGAAAAGAATATATTAAAAGAAGAAACAAATGAATAACATTAATAGTAAGAAAATAATAATTAAAAAGAAAATTTATTATTATGTAATAATTAAGAGTGAGATTTAATTGACTAAAATAAAAAATATAGTATATAAATATATTTAATTTTTTTTTTTTTTTCATTTATATTTATAAATATATATAATTTTTTTTTTATATATATTTTTATTTTTTGGATAAAAAAAACATTATTTTTGATAAATACTATTTTCTATATAAATTAAAAAAAATATGTTTTGTATTAAATAATTATTTTTTTACAAAAAAAATTATAAATAAAAAAATGGAAGATTTCGAACGCATATTCTCAGAAGAAGAAGTAGACTAAATGAAAAAAGAATATGAAAATAAAATATTAGAAAAAGACCAAACAATAGAAAAACTTAACTAAGAATTAGAAAAAACATAATAATACAATACATAATTATTAAAACAAGTGAAGTTATTTTAATTAGAATCAGTTAAAATAATGGCTTAGAAAACATAATTGGAATTAATAAATATTTAATTAAAAAAAGATAATAATAATAACAATATTTTATTATAAAATAAAAATATAAATGATAAAAATTAACATGAAGAATAATAAATAAAAACAGAAATTGAAAATAATAATTATAATTATGAATTATAAAATAAAATTTAAAATTTGGAATAACAAGTTGAAATGTTAAAAAATAATTTATTTGAAGAAAATTATTATGTGGAGATTTTTTATAATTATTTAGAAAAAATTTAAAATCATCCTTAAAAATAAGAATAAATTAAAAAATATGTTATGAATGTAACTTAGGAAATAAAAAATATTATCAATCAATTTAATTTAAACTTATAAATCTATATAGGAAATATTAATAAATGAAAAAATATATTTATATAAATTATTTTGGCTTTTTAAATATTTAGTTTTTATTTTTTTATTTTTATATTTTTTCATATCTAAAAACAATATTGTAATGCAGATTAAATATTATTACTAAGTATGTTTAAATCCTTAATATTTTAAATTTATTTATTTACTTATACAGCAATTATTTTAATAATTAAACTTTAATTTTCCAAAAAATCAAACTTTATTAATAAATCTGTATTTGTATTTTAATTTTTAAATTCAAAGTACCCAATAAATATATTATTTGAATCATCAAAAGGAATTAAATTAGGAAAATATTTTAAAATATCTTATTTTTACTTTATTATTTTCATATTTAACTTTTTTATTGTTATTTATGTCTATGAGCAATTATTTTCATATTTTTAAAAAAGTTTAATTAATTAATTTTTATCATATTTAAATGAAAAATTTAAATATTTTAAAATACTATTACATATCGGTATTTTCGTATATTCTTATTCACTATTTTATTTATAAAAAGCATTATTTTTAAAATATATATATATATATATATTACTTAATTAATATATTGGCTTATAATGGACATATATAAAGATTATCGTTATATATTTAAAATTCTATTTTTTCTTGTTTTTAAGGAAGAATTTATTATATTAATTATTACTTAAAATATATGAAAGTGTCTATTTTTAAAAATAATAAATAAAAATACATATATTTTTTTTTATTACATTAATTTTAATTATTGATTTCTAGTTTAATATTATTTAATTGTTAATCGGTTTTGTTTTTAATGTAAAGTTAAATTTTTATATAAAGCTTTCCGTTAAATTCGTTTAGAGAACTAATTATACCAACTTAAATCTTAAGATCTTCAAATATATTTTTCTTTGATAATAATAAAGAAGATTTAAATTTATCAGTATTCTAAAAAGACTAAAACTATTATTAATACAGAGATATTCATTGAACATGCTATATTTTAATTATTAATAGAAGAAGGAAAAGTAAACATTTCTTCATCATATTTAGTTTATAATTTTTATTACAACTATGATTTTTCTTATTAAATATCTTGCATTTATTATTACAACTCTTGTTCATATAATTAAAATTATTAATCTAAATTTTGAAAGACTTCATGTTACTAAAATTCAGAGCATTAATCTTATTCTAATTCCTATTCTTATTCTTAAAATTATTATTATTCTAATTAAAATTTTTAAGATAATTATTAATCAAATTACTATTATTATTATTATTATTATTATTATTATTATTATTATTATTATTATTGTTATTATTAATAATTTTTATTTTTTTAAGGCGATGTAAAAATACTTTTTTTTTTTTTTTCTTCAAAAATACTGTGGCGTGTTATTGTTACAAAGCTTTAAGAAGAATTTAAAAATTTTTTTTCTTATAATACTTTATTATTTTCAAAAATCAATGGTTTTTTTTTTTAATATATACTTTTCAAATTTTTATTATTAATTGATAAAGGTGATTCTTACTATTAACTTTATTAAATAATTTTTTAAAATCTACTCATACTTTAAGTTTTTTATTCAAAAATTTATTTCCTTTTGCCTTAATATTCTATTTTATGTGTTTACGCTTATCTTTTATTTTCGGAATCATCCCTATTTATTTAGTTTTTAAGGTCTTCAATTGACTAAATTGAATAATATTAGTAATTACTTTATTAATTATGTGAATTATTATTATTGTTTTCTTATTAATACTATTATTATTATTATTAAAACTTAAGATTTTTAATTTAACAATTTAAATATTTTTATTCCTTATTAATAACTTTTAATTATTCAATTATTTATTATAAATTTTTTATTATTTAATCTTTTTCTTTTTTTCGTTTTCACTTTATAAAAGTTAGCTTTCTTTAATTTTAATTTATTACTAATAATTATTTATATCTTATTTTTGTTAATTTATCTAGTTTTTTAACAAAACTACTTTTGATTCTAATATTTAATATTTCGTATTATATAAAGATAGTTATTTTTCAATTTCTTTCATTTAATTATTTTCCTATAAAAGCATTTTCTTCTCTTCTTTTATAAGTTATTAAATATTTGTTTATTCCATAAATGGATTTTTTTCTTCCTAATAGTTATTTATTTATTCTAATAAAGGGTTTTTATTTTCTTTATAAGATAATTTCTTATCTAAATAAAGTATATTTGGCTCATTATATGTATTTTTTTATTCTATGTAAGGATTTTATTATATATAAGGATTTTATTCTATATAAGGATTATTTTGTTCTATATAGCGATTACTTTGTTCTCTGTAAAGGTTCTAGCTTTCATTTTTATGACTAGAATTAGAGTTTGTATGGAAGCTTATTTTTTCTTATTATTTTGGTGTTATATCATCATCTTCAAGAATATTTTCTTCTATTTGGGCTATTTGGTATGTATTTTATTCATTTAAATTATCATTTATATGTTTTTATTTATTCTAGTTAACAATTTAATCGGAAAATTATTCTCCTATAGGGTATTAACATGTAGGTGTTAATAATTCAATGTTAGAAATATTCGAAAAATTATTTTATTATTACTGAGATTATTAAATTAAACTATTTAAGGAAGATGTTTACTTATCTTCAGAAGGATTATTAATGTAATTATCTATATATTTATTTTTAGTTATTATTTTAGATTAGGTAGTATTATTTTCGAGATATTTTTCATTGTTTTTGAAATAAAAGAGATTGTCTGGGAATGAAATTTAATTTTTTAAAGATAAATAAAGGGCTGTATTTTCATCATTTTAATTATATTCGGGATTTATTGATAATACTATTATAAATTCTAATATAAAAATATAAAAGCATTTCGAATATTTCTTTTCTTCTTATGATACTTTTTTTTATTATTTTTTTTTTTTTTTTTTTTTTTTTTAAAAGTAAAAAAAGTTTATTATTTTACTTTATTCTCCAAAATAATCTCGACCTCTGGCTATGTCATATATATTTTTTTTGTATAAGGCTATTTTGTAAAACTCTTTAAATAATGCCTTTTATATGCTTTCTTGTTAGTTACGGATTTTCTCAAAAATTATGGATATTACCTTATTTTATGTTTTTTGTAAATACCTATTTTCTATTTTTTAAATAAATAATTTACCTTTACAGCATAAAATGATCTTATTGGTTCTTTTCTTTCTGTTAAAAGACTTAAAGTTATATTTATGATTTTATTGTATATTACATTGTTTCTTATAATTTATTTTAATTTTATTTTAAAAAAATGTTAAAAATACAAAATACATTTCTTATGTGTTCCTTTTTGTTTCGATAAATAATTCTTTTATACATTCGCGATATTTGTTTGAAAATAATTCATTTTTGACATAATATTCTTCTAAAAATTAACTGTTTGTAGACATTTTTATATATATAATTTTATATTTATTAGTAAAAAGTAAAAAATAAAAATAAAGGCGAAATATTTTAATAAAATAAAAATATATATATAAAAAAAAGAATAATAATAAAGTTATAAAAAAAAATTAACTATATTTTATTTTAAAATAATATTTTTTTTTATTAAATTTTTTTTTTTCATAAATCTAAATACTTAGAAACAATTTTATATAGAAACTGTCTTCTTTCAAAAACTGATTTCCAAACATTAGAATCAATAAACTCAATATTATAACCTTTAGATTTAATAAAATGGGTTCTCTAAATTTCATTAAAAAGTTACTTTCCGTTAATAAAATGTTATTATCCCAGTAATTCTATACACAAATTAAGTTCTGGAATAAAAATATCAACAACAAGTATCTTATCAATAACATATTCAGGTAAAGCTCTAATTTTTAAATTATGAAATTTTATCATTTATTCTAAATGTTAATAAACATTCATTTCTGTTCCGCTCCTATCTTCTAAGAAAGTAACTCTTTATAGTCCTTATATGGTATTAAGTTAAAATTGATCCCTCTTAGATTCCAGGAATTTTATTATTTCAACTTTTTAACCTATTTTAGGGTTTACTTCAAGAAATTATAAAGCTTAAATAACTTAAACAAGATGAATGTCCTAAACTTGACTTTTTAGATTAGTTTTGTATTATTTTTTATTTTATTTTTAAATATTTCATCTATATTCTTTACTCCTATTCCTAATATTTGACCTATTTTTCCCTCTAAAACCCTCCAATCTTAAAAAAATGTCTTTTCATCTTCACAAACTAGACATTATTACCAAAAAGTCCAGGACGAGAATCCCAAATCTCTAATGATGTCTTTTTGTTTTTCCCCAAAAAGAAGTTTTAAGTAATTTAATGTAAAAATATTTTCTAGTAATCGTCTAATAAATGAAACTGTATAACTAATTCATGTGTAATTCTAATTAGATTAACTACTGGTATTTTTTAATCTTCTAAAATCCATTTTTAGAATTTGTCAAAAAGTTTCTTTTTTTCCTTTTATTAATCCATAGTTTTAATCAAAGCAATAAAAATAAATGAGATTTTAGCAGATTCTGGCTTTTCAATTAAATTAAAGCATTTTTTCCAATATAAATCTTCCAGTTTTTCCATATTTCCGTATTTTTTTATACCTTGAATTGTTTTTGAAAGCTAAAAAAGATCAATTTAATCTCTGTATTTTAAAACGATTTCCTATATGAAATTTTAGTTGTCTTAATAAAATTTATTATTGATAAGTTTTTCCTTTTCTTCGAAAGCTTAATTTTTGACTAGTCTATTATATATATAATCCATAAATAAATTAGAATAAAGAACACAATTAGGCGATTTTTAAAAAAACACATTTTCAAAAAAGGCATTTATATTTGAATCGACAGTATTCATATATTAAATGCATTTATAAAAAACCGAAAATTCTTTAAAATTTAAGTCTTTTTTTCTCAATTATAAGCTCAAATTATCTTTCAAACTATGTTTTCGGCTTTTTTTTGATATAAAACTAATAAAGTCTACGCCATTTATAAATTTGACATTTTCAAAAAATTCTATTCCGTATAAATTTCGATAATATCAGTTTATAAATTTAACTCGAGAACATCATTTAAATGCAATAAGCAAGAAAATTCTTCCAAAGTAAGAGTCAATATTTATTTTTGGTTATCAGAAAATATCCTCTATTTAAATTTTTATAAAGGTAATTATTTTGCAAAATCTTAATTTTATTTACATATATTAATGAATATGTCTATATCTTATTATATATTAATACTATCATTTATTATTTGAGAAATTTAATTAATTAGAATATTTTATTAGTTTTCATCTTTTTTTATCATTTATATTTATAAAAGGAAGTCTTTTAAATTTTTTTATTTTTTCAAAGGAATTTTTTCTAAAAATTCGGCTTTATTTTTACTTTATAAAGGAAAAAAGTCAATAAAATTAATTATTTTTTGTATATTTATGTCTTATAATTATTTATTTTCTTGGAAAAGTTTTATTAAAAATTCAGAAAAAAAAAACCAGTTTTAGATTGTAAATGATTTTTTTTTTAAAAAGGAATTTTATTAAACATAATTTAAAAAAAATAATATTTTAGAACTATTTAAAGAATAGTTTTTTATATAATTTTTTAAATTTTAGAAAAAAAACATTATTATTTCTTCTTGTTTTTGTACGTTTTATTTCTCTTAATAGTAATTTAGAACTTCCAATAATATTTTTATGTTTTAGATGTTTTATATTGGGATTTTAGGTAAGTATTCAGATAAATATTCGGGAAAAGAAATGAGGATTTAAATCATTTTTTCGTTTTAAGGCATTTTTTCAAGCATTTCTTTTCTCTCCTTGCCATTTATTTTACTATATATGTCATTCTTTATTATTTCTTCTAGATTATTTAACAAAAGAAGTTCGATATATTTCTAATTAAGATGGATTTTGTCCTAAATCATGCTTTTCTATAACAAAAATTAATCCATTTTGAACATTTCTAATAGAAATCTATTAAAAGACGGATCTTTTTTAAATTATCGGTTGGCCTTTATCAAAACGATATTTTATTTAGCACTTTAATGAAGGCTTTGGAATAAAAGAAGTGAATTTTAGTCTAGATTTTTATTAAATTTAGCAAAAAATGTATATATTATTAATAAATCTTGATGCAAATAATTTTTTTGGAAATCTAAAGGGATTTAATTTTCTTATATTTTATTTATAAGAATATTTACGGAAGTTACACTTTTCCAATCTATTTAATTTTGTAGATTTTTTAAAGTTTTATTTTAAGGTTTTCCTTATTGAATCACATTTATATATTAAAAATTATATTTAAGAAAATTTTTTGATATAAAATTTATCATCTTTATTTTATATTATTTTTATTTATATTTTATATATAATTAAAAAAAAAAAAATGAAAAAGATTTTTTTAATTTTAAACTAAATAACATTATATATATATCTATATATTGTGTATTTTTGTATATGTAATTTCATTATTTTTTTATTTTATTTCAAATCGACTCATCTTTTAGGCGCTTAAAAAATTGCATTATTTCCATCTCCTAAAGGCTTATAATCTCCTATTCCATATATATTATTATGCACTTATAATTATTTTCCACTCATATTATAAATCCAACCATCTCTACCGTTTGGGTCTCTACCATTTGAAATTTTTATATTTGGGCTTTTATAACTACCTTATTAAGGTTATTTTCTTGTTAATTATTTTAAACTATATTTATTGGATAAATTAAAGTTATCACTACCATAATCATCATCATCGTCTTAATAATTTGAAAAAGCTAATTTTTTTTTTAAAGGCTTGGTTTTTGGCTTGAGTATCGAAAATTATTATTAGTTTTTTATAAAATTTAAGATTTTTATTGATATTATTATTAAAATGAATTTTGTTATTATTTAGGTTAAATTCTTGATTATATTGATTATTATTAATATTTGCTTTTATCCCCTTATTTTATAGCTGCTAAAGCTTATTAGAAATCTTCATGTTATTTTCTCCAGTCATTATCTTTGGGTTTAATAAGATTTAGCTTTTATTTGAATTTTTCTAATTATTAAGCTTTTTATTCGAAAAGCTTTTATTTTTTCAATGCTTATTTAGTTGGCCCAGGCTTACAAACTGCTTAATGTTTTCCAATTCTGTCCGAAGCGAATTTTCTACCGCATTTAGAACAAGGAACTAAATCTAAATTTCCGTTTTCCATTGCATATTAAGCTTCTTATTTATAATCTTTTTAAGCCTAGGTCATTCCTTTTAGTACATTTCCAGGTTTACAAGCTTTCTAATGTGAAATAAGACTTTCTGGTTTAAAAGTTCTACAACAATTAGAACAAGGCACTAATACATCGTAATTATATTAATCGTAGGCTCTATTGTTATATATGTCTATATCTTTTCGAGTTATATTTTCTTTTGATAATAGCTCCATTAAGCCTGGAGGTTCACGAGGTAAAGGACGATTTGAGGTCAAAGGCCATTTCTCTCTGCAGCTTTTTAAATGAATTTTCAAACTTCTAGTTCCAAATTCTCTACCACATATATAACCTTATTTTTTTTTTTTATGAAATTTTTTTATGAATTTTTTTATTTTATTTTTTACACATTAAAGATATGGGTCTTTGAATCATTTTAGGCAGTTCTTCTTTTGGAAGTTATTTTTGGGGAGGTTTATTGTAATTAAACGTTGTTTTAGTAAGAGAGCCACCTCCTCCTTTTATTTTGGATTATTTTTTGGAAGAAAAGTTTGCAATTCGGCATTCATTTTCATGTAGTAACAATTATGTGGAAGGTATTTTTTTTAAACATATACTACATGATATCATTTTTTGGGATATATTAGGAAGGTTTGGAGCCGAGAAAATGTCTTGTCTATTTTTGTTTTCTGAGAAGTATTTATTTGGTTGTTAAAATATGTTATTGCTAGGAGGTCTTTTGTACATTTTTATTTTTTTTGTGATTTTTTATATTTTTTTTTTAAAAAAAAAAAATTAAGAAAAATAAAAATGCATATAAATAATAATATATTATTATTTCGTAATTTGAGTTAAGACCTCAAATTATAATTTAATAAAGCTAATAGATGGTTATTTATCTATAATTATTATTACCTTATATTTTATTTTCAAGATATTGCTTTTATTATTGTTTTATCTATTTAATTTTTTTACTATGAAAAGTTATTTAATAAGTTTTTTTTTTTAAAAAAGAATATTCACAGATAGATTTTTATAAAAGTTCTTTTATTTATTAACAAAAATTAAAAATAATATTAACAAAATATAAAAATGATACTAAATTTTAATAAAAATCTATTTTATTAACACGAAAAATATTTTATTATAATCTTAAATATAATATTTTCCTAATAATCAGATAAGTCTTATTTTATTAAATATATAAACTTATAAAAAAAAAATATTAATATATATTATTTTTTATTTGTAATTTATTTTTATATTAAATTAAAAGATTATTAATTTTTGTTGGAGAAAAAAATATTATATCATTCTTAATTAGTTTAAAAATATTATTTAATTTCAAATATATCTTCAAAGTCTTTTATTTTCATCATCTTATATAAATTATAAATCTTAATTATTTTATAATTCAGATTGCAATTCAACAATCTTATCTACAAGCTAAAGAATTTTATTTTCATAAATAATTTTTTCTTATTTAAATTAATTTAAAATATCTTTATAATTCTTTAAAAAAAAAAAAAACTCAATAAAAAAATCTTTATTTTTAAAAATAAAAATACAGAAATATGATCTTATTATTCTTTTTGGTGTTTTTATTATTCTTAATAAGTAATTTTTAATTATTGAATTTATTATAAAAGTTATTTAATTTATTATTCTTTTTCTTCTGCATTTTTTTCATGCATGACAATTTATTTATCATATAAATTAAATTAGAATTCTAATTAATTAATTTTCTCTTAATATATTTGAATATCTTAGTTGTAATTATTTTTTTCATTCTCGAAAATTTCCTAAAACTCATCGCATTTTATTATAAGTTCATTAATATTTTCATCTTTTTCAATTATTAATTTGTTTAATTTTTCAATTTCAGATTCTTTTTAATACTTTTTTTTATATATAAATTAAATTAATTATTTAGAAAATTATTAATTATATTATTTTACATTTTCTTAAATTAAATCTTTATTTTTTTTAATATTCTTTGATTTTCTTCTGCTTTTTTTTAAATTTCGTTTTAGAAATTCATTTCTTTTTATTAAGATTCTTCATTTTTTTATTAAATTTAATTTTAAAATCTTTCCGTTTTTTCTTAAAATACTTAAAATTCTGATTCATTTTTTGACTATTTTTCTAATTCAAAAATTATTTTTTTAGATTTTTTTAGTTCTTTTTATAAATTATATGTATACTCTTCAAGCTTATTATTTTAAATAATAATTTCTTTTTATTTTTATTAAAACTTTTAATTTTCCATATTTAAATTATCCAAAATAATATTGCTTTCATTCTAAATTTCTTATTTAAGATTTGATT
This sequence comes from Ichthyophthirius multifiliis, assembly GCF_000220395.1. NCBI lineage: Eukaryota > Ciliophora > Oligohymenophorea > Hymenostomatida > Ichthyophthirius > Ichthyophthirius multifiliis. The sequence goes on from NW_004086847.1 coordinate 13,479, forward strand.
TTTTCTTTTTTTCTTTTTCTTCAATTATTTAACATTCTAAATTATCCATTTATAAAAGTTTTTCCTCATTTATTTCTTTTTTTTTGTTTTTTTGTTTTTTTTTAAAAAATACATATTTATTAATTTTCTATAATTTTTTATTTTAAAGAATCTATTTGGGCTTATAAAAGGTCTATTTTTCTTTCTTTAGTACTTAAAATAAGCTCATATTTCTTCTTTTCTTCAAATCTTAATTAGTTTAAAGATTTTTCTAATTAATTCATTTTTATTTCATATGTTTTTGGATATACTTTTTTATAATCATTTATCTAATTTTTCTCTAATTAATCTATTAATTATATATTTTCTTTTAAAGCTTTTTTATATTCATCTTTATTATTATTTTTTTAATTTTTTAAAAAAATATAATTAAGAACTTTAAGATTTAGTATTTATTTTGAAATTATCATATTATTTATATTTTTCATTTAATAATTATTTCAAATAAGTGTTTTCTTATTATATTTCTTATGTTTACTATGAAGATTTGCACTTTTACATTTATTGAATTATCAATTCTTTTTCTTATATATTTTTGTTTAAATTATGGATTTTTATTTCGTTTTTCTTGGCTTTATCTTCGAATTATTTTATTATTGGAATATATTAGGTAACTTCTTGCTCTATTTATACTATCTTCTTCATTTATTCTTCTAATTTATAGTATTTTTTTTTCCAATTTTCTTGATTATCATTTTACTATTTTTTAAAAAAAATATATTTATTTCCTTTTTAAATAAAAATACTGAGTTTAACTTTAATTATTTAATTTCTTCCGTTTGATTTTTTAATATTGTGTTTAGGGCATCATTTGTTTTTATCAAAGAATTTATCTTTTCTTACATACAATTCCATTATTCATGAGAAATAGTTATCTATTGATTTATGTATATTATTTAATACTATTTTTTTTATTTTTTAAAATATATATATTTTCACATTAGATATTTATTGCATTTTTTTATTTTATTTTTTTTTCAGTTAAAAATAAAATAATAATAATAAAAAAGTAAATAAATATAATTAATACTTGATTAAGTTTTAATTATTAAATTTAAAATTCTTTATGTTTAAAATTAAGTATTCAATACAATTCTTAATTTAAAAATTAAATAATTTATAAAATAAATATTTTTATTAAGAAAAAATTATATTAATTATAAAAAGACTTTAAAAGAAAAAAAAAAGATATTTTTTTATATTTAATTATATTTATATAAAATCTATAGGTTATCTTATTATTATTCTTTAATGTAATAGAAAAAATAAAATAAAAAATATAAAACACGAAATAAATTCAAATGTAAAATAAACTAATTAAATATTATTTATTCTATTATATTAAATATTTAATTCTTATAATTAAAAAAAAATATAAACACGTATAGTATTTAATTAAAATAAAAATTAAACTTATTTAATAATTTTTTTATAAATTCTTTTAAAATTAATAGTATTTCATTAAAATATTTTAATAAAAATTGACAAAAAAATATAAATTATCACAAAAAAATCAAATAAAACATTATATTTTTTTTAATATTATTATTAATATATTTATGTAAATAATATAAAATAACAATATTATTTTTTTATTCTTAAGTGAATTCTAATTAAATCATAATAAATCCTCTTATTACAACCTCCATAACTGGTCCATAATTCCATATTAAATGTCCACTAAAGAAGCAAGTTAGTTGATAAATCTGTTAAAGTATAAAAAATATAAAATATAAAAAATAAGATTATACAAAATCCTAATATTCCTTGAAAAATGTTACATTTTGGTGCCATACCAGAAATTCTTAAGTTAAAAATATTAAAATTATATAAAATTTCCAAAAATCAAAGAAATTTTTAATATAAGTTCTTAGACTATTCATATTCAGCTCAATGAAATAGTATATAAATAATAAAATTATAATTCTCTATGATATTAAAAAAACTTTATACTCCCAGACTGGGGAATTACTATTTAATATTGTCCAAAGCATTTTCCAAAAAAAAAATTAAATATAATAAAATATATATATGTAAATATTCGCGTGATAAACTCATTCTAAATTAACAAGTAGATATTTCAAGGACCAGAAATACCTCTAACTCCGCTGTATGAAATATTTGCTTAAGCGAATGAAACTATAAAACCCTATTATAAATGATAGGAATAAGCAAATTTTTATAGCCGATGACATAGCGATATTCCAAAACATAATTAATGACTTTATTATATTTGATAAAAATTATAAGGAGCAGAGGAAATAAGTCTTACAACCCATTAACTAAAAGAAGACATAAGTTATTATAACAAATAAAAATAAAAATAGAAGAATAAAGCAAATTATTAGCTAAATATGAACAAATATTTTTAAGCTAAATTATTTATGAGGTGGTTACGAGAGAATATTGATTAAAATTATCAAGAAAAAAAGAGATCAATTAAACTTGAAATCTTATAGCTTAAAAATAATAAGAAATCAGTTAACTTTTTAAACGCGGACGAATACATATGTATTTTAAATATGATAAAAATAATATTAATTTTTTCATTATATGTATTATTTATTATATATGTTTTTTAATTCAGATTATAATATAAACAAAAAATTTAAAAAAAAATATATATATAAATAAAATTAATATATATATTTTTTTTTAAAAAAAAAAACATTAAAAAAATGAAAATAAAAAAAAATCTATTAATAAGTTAATTACAATAATTCGATGATATAATAGTTAAAAATAATATATTAAAACCAAACATAGAAGATTCTCTAACATTAAATCGTTAAAAATCTCCGTCTTTGCCTACTTTAAAATAAAAGAAGAATATATTTGAAAATTTCAGTATAAAGTTAAACGTAGAAAATAAATATGATAAAAATAAAGACATAAATAATAAAATTTTAAAAAGTGATTAAATGGATAATTAATAGTTTAATGAACAAGAAAAACATATACATTAAAAATTAGATAATATGGGTCTTTATATTTCTGACCCTATGGAAAAATAAAATAATTATTATTAAAAAATAAGAAGTAAAATATTAAGCAGTAATTCTTAAGATGTAAATGAAGATAAATTTTTAACACCTTAATATACAAAAAACTAAATCTTAAGAGATGGAGAAAACAACATTAATTCTAAATTTTAAGTATTAGCTTTTAATTCTAGTACTTTGATGTCCAAAAGGTATTTTTTTATTGTGTTTTTTAGTTTAATTTTTTTATTTTTCAAAGAAAATCTTAGTTAAGTTAATTTTATGCTTTAACTAGATATGTAAATACTAAAATTTAAACTAATCATTGAAGAATTTTATTTTATAATTTATCGAAGCTATGTTTTATGATCTTATTATAAATATTTTTTTATTTTTTTGGAAATATGGAACAAGAAATATTAAAATAGCTTTTTTATTTTTTTGTAAATTTAAGAGAAATGTTTTTAATATTTTAATAAATTAATATATTATATACATATTTATATTATATATTTTTCATAATTATTTATTATTTTTATATGTCGATTTTATAGTAAAAAAATATTTTGATATTATATTATTTAATATTTTAAAAATTTATTTTATTAAATTATTGTATTTTTATTTAATTTTTTTTTATACTAAAAAAAAAATATATAAAATAATGGTATTTTCTAAAATTACTTATAATAATTGAGTTTTTTTTTTTTAATTTAGGCATCTTTTTAATTAATAAAAGATTAATGGAAAGACGTAGAACCTGTGCAATAATATGATGGTTCAAGGACATTATTAAACTTGAAATATGATAAAGATTGTAATTAAAAAGAAATATAAAAAATAAAATAAAAAACATAATAAAAATTAATAGATGAAGAGTTAATGGGATATTTCAGATTTATAGTAAAAAATAATGAGTTTAGTGAAAGAAGCTTTGAATTATCAAGATGCGTTTTGGAAATATTAAGTTCAAATTATAATGCATGGTATGTAAGATAAAAATGTTTAGAATTACTTCCTAATTTAAGTTATGAGGACGAATTGTTATTTTGTAATTAAATTGCTTAATAGAATTAGAAAACTTTTTAAATATGGTATATTATATTTATTTATTTTTAAAATAAGGAAAGTATCTTGCTTTTTTAAAAAAAGGTAGCATAGAAGAATTGTTATTGAAAAATTAAAAAATTGTAATGGTGAAATCGAATTTTTAGAAAATGAAATATTTAATAAAGATAATAAAAATTATCATGCATGGTGTTATAGGTATTTTTTTTTATTTTTTTAAGATAATAAAATAATTAGAATTTGGTTATGTTAATATTTTAATTTATATGGTGAAGAATGGGAAAGATTAGATAAATATTTCAAAGAAGATATAAAAAATAATTCAGTTTGGAATTACAGAAGGTTTTTATTAAATAATAAATTTAAGAGCAAATAAATAGAATTAAAAGATGAACTCAAGTTTGTTTTTTAATAAATTTAATTAACTATCGATAATGAGAGTGTTTGGAATTATTTATTCGGTTTATTTAAGACATATGATTTTAAATGTTTATAAAGCGAAAAAGTATAAATATCAGATTAAAATATATTTTAGAGTGATTTTCTTTTTAATATTAATGATTTTTAAGAAGTTGAAGATTTTTGTAATGAAATTATACTTTAGGCTCCTAAAAATAAGTTTTATTAAACTTATTAATTCATATTAAACTGGCTAAAATAAATAAAGATAATATAAAGGAAATCACTGATGTAATAATATATACATATTAATATAAATTATATGTATATATAAATTTATTTAGATTTGTGATTTATTAGCTTATGATTGTGATAAAATTAGATTTAATTACTGGATGTGGTTTAAAGAAAATATAATTAATGATTTCAATGATTTATTATAATGAGTAGAAAACACATTTGTTATTTAAAAAAGTTATCACTTAAAATAGATTTTGATATTAGTATTTAAAAAAAAAAAATATAGTTAATATTTATTTTTAGTTTTTTATTTTATAAAATATTTATTTCTATTTCTATCATTTATGATTTATTAATAATTTTATGTAAAATAAATAATATATTAAATGTAAAATAGTTTGTTTAAATTCATTCATTCTTATTTTATTTTTTTATGTTATAAATATAAATTTGATTTGTAATTTTTTTGATATTTAAATTTATAAAAAAATATTTTTAAATTCTTTTAAAATTTAATATAAATCATTATTATTCAATAAAAATTTATAATTATATTTAAAAATAATTGCTTTGATTTCATTTTTTATATTTATTTTTCAAAAATTATGTTTTTTTAATTTTAGATAATATTTTTTTAATATTTATTTTTAATTTTACTTTTAATTAGAAAATTTAACATTTTTATTATATTAATTAATTTATAAATAATTATAATTAGTTAACAAAATTAGCTTTAATTTTTTTAAAGGACTAATAATCAATCAAATAAAAAAATATAATCAAATTTGATATATTAGATGATTTTATATATTACAACATATGGAATTTAATTAAAACTTTTTAAAATATAATTTTTTTTATATATATATTATAATTTTTTAAAAATATAAATAATAGTTTCATTTTAATAAAATAAAATTTAGTATATAATATATTCTAAATTTATTTATTAATTTTTATAATTAATAATAATAAATAATAAATAATATTAAATTGTTAGACATAAAGTTTTTATCATAAAGTTTATAATATAAAACTATTTAAAAAATAGATAATATATAATAATAATCATTTTTATTTTCAATTATAAAGTATATATCAATCTTTACTAATTAATTAATTTTATGAGTCATTAATGCAATACTTTTAAATTTAAATTTCTTAAGTAAATTTATAAAAATATCTAATATGTAATTTGAAACAAATCCTAATCATATAAAATAATAAATTTGAAGAATATATTTTTTATTTAAATTTAAATTTAAAAATTGCATTTCTATTCTTTAATTCTAAAAAAATTATAGAAATTTAAACAAAATAATTAAAATTTTACTAAATTATTTTCTCATAAAAAATACATAATTTAAATGAATAATTATTTTTTTAAATATTAACTTAGTAATATAGTAATATAATCAATTATAAAAAATTTAAAGTATTTTAAAAATATTTTTATAAAAAATAATTTCTTATTGTTTCAAACATTTTGATTGTCTGAATTTTTTTAAAATGCAATATAAAAACGACTTATTTTCTATTAACAAAAAAAAAATTTCTAAAAACTTAAATAATATATATATACATAAAAAATATTATTTAAAATAGAAATCAAGTGTTTATACAATTATACAATTTTTTTTTAAAATAAAAAAAAAATATTATAAAAAATAAAAATGAATAAACAATTCCAAAAATATTTTTTCTCAACATAATAGAAATCTTTAAATTAATTCTACATCCCTAATAAGGTTTAACCTTTGCAATTTAATCCTCAATCCAACTCTCCAGGTACCCTATCCCCTAAAATATAAAAAAATTCCCCCTGGACAAAAGACGAAGTAATTGAAAGTACCGAAAAACATGTAGTTTTTACCTGGGGAGCTACCGATACTATGAGAAAATCAGCAAAAGACTTCGTAAGAGGTGAAGGTATATATTTAATCGACTATGCCGGCAATAAATACATTGATTGGACTTCTCAAGCAGTTTCAAATAATTTAGGTTATACAATTCCTGATTCTATCCATGACGCGATTTCTAAATAATTAAAAACTCTTCCAAATTTATACGGTGGTCTTACTATATCAGAACCAAAAGCAAAATTAGCATAAATCCTAAACGATATAACTCCTTCTAATATAACCGGTTTCCTATTTCCATGTACTGGTAGTGATGCTAATGAAGTAGCTATTAGGGCCGCTAGACGTTTTACTGGAAAATAAAAAATACTTACTAGATATAAATCTTATCATGGAGGGAGCATTGGTTCATTGACTGCTACTGGGGATTTTAGGAGGTAATTCGCTGAAAATGGAGTTTCTGGTTTTGTAAAATTCTTTGATTTCTAAGCAATGTAGTTTTAATGGGGGAAGAATTAGGAAGAAAGTATTAATAATTATTTGGCTTATTTGGAAGAATTGATTATTAATGAAGGACATCATACTGTAGCAGCTATTATGATTGAAACTATTACTGGAAGTGGAGGTGTTTTAATAAATCCGGACGGTGTTTTGAGAGGAATACGTAGTTTATGTGATAAATATAAAATTTTGCTTATTTTAGATGAAGTTATGGTTGGTTTGGGAAGAACAGGAGAATTTTTCAGCTTTTAAAGCTATGAAGGAATTGTACCTGATATTTTTACATGTGCTAAAGGGATATCTGCAAGCTTTTTACCATTATCAGGAGTCGGGTTTTCGAAAGAAATTTAAGATTACTTCAGAACAAATGCTTTGGGATGGGGAACTACTTTCTAAGCACATCCAGTATCATGCGTTTGTGGATTAGAAGTGATTAAATATATGATTGATAAGGAAATTATCTAACATGTGAAGAAATTGGAAAAAACCATGCATAAAAGAATGGAAGGATTACTGTAGAAACATAATTGTTTAAGATAAGGGAGAGGAAGGGGACTTTTTGGAGCTTTCGATATTGTAGGAAAAGATGGGTAGCTGATTTAAATGAATTATAGTGATCCGAATCCTGAACCAGTTATAAAGTTTAAATAAAGATTATTGGAAAATGGCATCTTTATGTGGGTAAGGGCACCTGTTTTACATTGTGCACCGCCTCTTATTATTACTGAAAGTGAACTTAATGATGGGTTTGATAGACTTGATGATGCTTTAAAAGTTATGGATCATTGATTTTTTATTTTTTAATGTTTTTTATTTAAATTTATAAATATTATATTGTTTTATTTTAAAAATGTTTTATTTATTTTTGAGGGCAATATTTATATTATGTTTTTTAATATATTTTTTAAAAAAAAAGAGTGGATTTTTATTTTAAAAGGATAAAATTTAATTTATCTAAAAATTATTTCATATTTTTATATAAAATAGAAAAAAAAAAGTTAAAACTAAGTCTTATTAACTCTATAAATATTAATAATAGAAAAGAAAAAATATTAATAATAATAACAATTATAAAACAAAACAAAAATAATATATAAAGAAAAAATATATATATTACAATTAAAATTAATTTAATAATAAAAAAAGAAAAATGCAATCATTAAATTTAGATTCAAACGCAGATAAATTTTTTTTGGTCTGTTTAATGTCTTTATGTTCATATATATTTCTATCATAATGTGACGATTTAATAAAGAACAGTCTGGTAGTATTTTTAGTATCAAAATTGTATAAAATAGACTTAAGAATAAATAATACAAATGATCAATTTTTCAATGCTTCTTTTTCTGATTTTTTACCTATAAAAAAAATATTATGCTTAGTAATAATTTTACAAAAGAAAATATGCCATATGTTATTATTATATGTATTATTTACGGAAAGTATTCTTAGTTTATTCACTATTTAATTTTGGATTGAAAAAATGCAATTAATATCAATTATTTCGAATTGTTTTGCTTCTCATTTCTGTATATAGGGATTTATGGAAGGAAAGTTTTGGGTCCCTTTTTTAGTCCCATTATTTTCTTTGATTTGGAATGCATATTTAGTTACTTAATATGATTTTTTTTCTATATATTTACTTCCTTCAATTATTCTTTTAGTATTTTTTATTTTCTCTTATCTTATTACAATCAATTTCGTCAATGTCTCGTGTGTTTTTAGGACTAGATTTATAGAAAATATAGCCGAACATGTCGAATAAGTAGGCAGTTTTTAACTAGCTATTTAAGTTCTTTAATTATTTAATACTTATTCCCAAAACTGGACTTTAAAAATTCTCGCTGGACCCTGTATGACGATTATTGGAGTGAATTTTACTGTAAAAGCATTTCATTATCCAGAATAATTCTTTTTAAGAAGTTTAGCTTAAAGCTATAATTAGAATGATTGTGCAATTTGTTTAGAAGACTTGAATGTTAAACCTATTTAAAACATTACATTGACTGGTTGTTTCCATTTCTTTCATTAAACATGCCTTGATGATTGGACGGGAACAAAGAAGAACTCATGTCCAGTATGCAGATAATGTATAGAAGAAGAAGATGAATGTAGTTAATAAACTTAAGATAATTTATAGTATATTAATTTGTTGGATTGAATTTTTTTTTTTCAAATATATAATTATATTTTTTTTTATTATATTTTTAACTTTTGTATGTGTATATAATTATTATTAATTTTATTAAATTTTCTTTTTTTTTAAAAAAAAAAAAATCAGAATTTTCTAAAAATTGTTATATTTATAAAAATCAAAAATATTATGAAAAACAGCATTGCATAATAAGTTCTTATAAAATGAAGAGAACTATTATTATTTATATATTTTAAAAATATAATTTATATAAATAACCTTATATATTTCCCTTGAAATAAAAACATGAATATTATATCCAATTAAGTCCAATTTTATTTCCCTTTATATCTTAAAAAATTCAAAATATCAGCTACATAAGTATAACAATTATTACTATTTTATAAAGAAAATAATTAAAATCAAAAGTGATAAAAAAAAAATATTTAAAAAAATATTATTTTTTAGAACTCATAAAAATGATACTATAAATTAATATTAAAATAAAATTAAAAAATATTTTATATTATATATATTATATACATATAATCAATAAACAATAAATAAATAAAATTAAATATAATATTAATACTTTCATTGATTTATACTTTTTATTAGCTTTAATTATGCATTCATCATAAAATTCAATATCAAAATAATGCTTATCTAACTTAATATACCTATGATAGAGCAATAATAAATAAAAAAATATTATATATATTTTACTTTAAAGGAGATCCCTAATAAAAATCCCCTATCTTAAATATTTAAATATATATATTAAAATTAATAAATAAATGAAGGAATTACATTTATCTTATAGTCATTTGAAAAATCATGTATATCACCATTAGAACTATTAATAAATAACAAAAATTAAAATAATAAATATTAAATAATTAAACTTTCCTATTCCTATATATCCAAACATAGGAAATATCCATTATAAATAATAATAAGTAGTCCATACAATGCAGTAAGGAAATATTTCATTATTTGGATCGAATTTAACTTCTTAATCTATTTCATTATTTATTGAAGAACTTTTTTCGTTCTAAAAAACAACGTAATTTTTCATTCTTATTTTTAAAAATATTTTTTTGTTTTATTTGTTTAAACTTAAATTTAAAAGAAAAAAGTTTTAAAATTTAAAGTTTTTTTTAAAAAAAGATAATTTTTATTATTTATTTAAGTTATTATATCAAAATACTTTTGATTTTGAAAAAAAACTCATTTATAGTTTATTTTATTTTAAATATATTTTAAAAAATTAATAATGTAATAATAAAAAAAAAAATATAATTTTTTATTAAATAATTTGTTTATTTTTATTTGTGTTGAAATTATATTAATGATTTTTTTATAAATCAAATAATCAATAATAAATATAAAACTCATAAAGCAATAATATATAAAATTTTAAAATTTAATAAATATAAAATTTATATATTTGAATTATTTTAATAATTAAAACTAAATTAAATGAAATATTAATAAGTTTAACAAAAAAAATAAAAAAAATATATATATAATGGTAAATAAATATAATTATATAAATTTTATCAATAAAATTAGTAATAAATAAAATATTTTAATATTTATATTAATTTAAATTTAAATATTTTTTTGATTATTTAATCAAATTAAATTATATTTTTTTATAATTCGCATTAATAATTATATAATAAAATTTATATTTATAATAAAGTTATAACCTTATAATTTTTAAATTATTGATTACATATATCAATTTTTAATTTTATAATAAAAAAATAATAAAAATCAAGATAAAAAAATAAAATTGAATAAAAATTAAAAAAAAAAAATAGAAATACAAATATAAAAAAATATGTATATATAATAAAAAAATTATTAAAAAAAAAACTAAAAAAATAGAAATATATATCAAATCAATTAAAAAAAGAAATAATTAAAATAACAATAAATATAAATATATATATATTTTAATTTATATGTATATTTATATATAATATATATATATATATATTTATAAATACATAAACATAATTTTATTTATTTTTAATTATATATAAAAAAAAAAATTAATAAAAAAAAATTTTATGCGCGAAATAAGCATTTTCTGTACATACGAAGAATCCGATGAATAAATTATAATTCAATTAGAAGATCATTTAGAAGATTTTTCTTATTTAGATTAATAAATTTTAATAAGTTTATTTGAACATTATGGTTTTCCTCCATTTAAACAATTAGAAATAAAATATATAACAATTCAAAATAAATATGGGAAAAAATAGACCAAAATTTTTATGAAGAAATCGAATATTTACAAGATTCTGAAAATGATTATTATTTTTAAGGCGGAATTCATATAAAATTAAATAAATAAGACTCCGATGTTATTATACTAGATTCAATAAATGCATTATATTAATTAATAAACGACTAATACAATAAACTTCAATCCATAATGAGCAAAACATAATTAAAAATAGAAGATTTATCTTCACAAATTTAATAAATTTAATAAAAAATAAATGAAAAAGATTAGCAAATACCCAATTTTAAAAATGTAAATTAAAAAAATAAAGTAATTTTTAATAGTCCTGAAAATAAAGGACCTATTTTTGATATTCCAGTGTAAAAACATGGGCCTATATTTGACTTTGGTGAAAATGATGACGAAATATTTCAAACAAAAAAACCAATTTTTGATGTTTCTCCAACTAATAAACCTATTTTTAATTTTTTTGATGATATAAAAGTATAAAAATCTTGTGAAAAAATAGAAAAATCATAAGAATAAATATAATTAGAATAATAATAATTAGAATAATAGAAATTAGAATAAATTAAATAAGATTAAGAATAATAATAATAATAATAATAATAATAATAATAATAATAATAATAATCATAATAATAATAATCATAATAATCATAATAATCATAATAATAATAACAATAAAATTAATTTTTTTTTAATTATCTTGTTCTCCTTCGAAATCAAAAGCTCAAGAATTCACATTTTTTCAATTAGAAAATTAAAAAATGATTTAAAAACAACTAACAATACCACCTTCTCCTATAATTCCTATAATTAGTAACCATAAATAATCTAAATAAAAAAAAAGATTCAGAATAACTGTAATGTTCGCAGAACCTCTAGTTTAGAAATCCAAAATAATAAAATCAGCTGGAGATCCTGTAGGTTTTGAGTAAGAAATCAAATACCTATATGAGTTTTTGAAAACACCTAATAAAGAAATAGACTTGGAAATTCAAGTCGCTAATTTAGATAATTTGGAGAAATCTTTAAGTTTAAAAACTGATATTTTACATATTATTTGTCACGGTGATTTTTCTTAATAAGAATAAAAATACTACCTTTCATTCGAAAATGAGAACTCTGAATTAGATACTATAACAAGTATTCGTTTTAAGAATTTTTTCTAAAACAAATTAAAAAATTTAAAGTTGGCATTTGTAAATGCATGTCATTCAGAGGAAGTCGCACGATTTTTTTCGAAGCTGGAATTCCATTTGTGGTATCAGTTTAATAAAATTTAAAAATAGAAGATACGGCAGCTACTACTTTTTCCAAAACATTCTATATAGACCTTATTTTAGGAAAAACAATATAATAAGCATTCGAGTCTGCCAGCTTAACACTTAAATCTAAACTTCATGACAATTGTTATACTTGCTGTTGTGCACATAAACATTCTAATGATTGCGAATGGCAATAATATGCTATGGATAATGGATACACTAAAGCACATCTATTACATTAGTAGTTAATGGAATGTAATTGTAAAAATGCGAAAGAAACTTTACTACATAATGATAATTGTAGGTCTTTGTCTTCTTTTTTAGCTGCTTTTCCAGAAGATGGGGAAAAAAGCGGAAGAATTAAATATATAAATTTTATCTAAAAATTAAATATATGCTTGTTGTTGTTAACCTTATGGAACACCACATGATGAAAGTGCAAAATTCTAACTAATGGCAAGTTAAGATCCGAATCAAGTCAGCTTTTAAGTTGAAGATGGGGATATGAAAGTGGTGTCGAATTTCAATATATTTGATTCTGATTTTTAATCACCAGTAAGACTTTTTGGAAGAAATGAAGAAATTTATTAAGTTTACAAGGCTTTAAATAAATTAGATTAAGAACATAGAATTGTAGTAGTTTATGGAAATAAAGGAAGTGGAAGAACTGCTTTAGCTAGCAAATGTGCAAGGTAATATATAAAAATTAATATTATAATTTTTAATTTATATATTTTTTATTATTTTTTTATATATTTAAGACATTTAAAAGAAAGAGGGTGTATAAATTAAACTATTCGTGAATTTTAATTTGAGAAATAAATTTTAAATGATAATATAAATAAGATATTTTTAAAAAAAAAAATTCTTATTCTATTTCGAATTTCAAAGAGCCTGAAAAGGTGCTTCTTATTTTAGATTTGGATTTAAATTCCTAAATTTATAAAAAAAAATAGCTTGAAGATTTTATTAATGAATATTATGATAATTTATATTTGAAGTTTATTCTTATTTTTGATTTAAAACCTGATTTATCTAGATGTCAATTATAAATAGAATATATAGAACTACAACCTTTGACTGAAAATTCGACCAATGCAATATTTAATCACCATATATCAAATATACTATAACAGTAATTGTACAAAGACGTATTTTTCGAGGAGCAATACACTTAATTATTAAACACTATGCCGAAAATGCCTAAAAACATAATGAAAATAATCGAAAATTTTAGATCAGGTATATCAATAAATACAATTTTATAATTTTAATAAAGCAATTAAAAAAACGCTTAAGAAAACCAAATATTTAACTTAGCAATAGAAGAATTAAAAACTAATAAAAAGAAATAATACGAAATACTAATTTTAATTTCTTAATTTCCACACGGAGTATCTTTTGACGATTTAAAATATATGGAATGCAAAAATTAAATATTTTAAGATTGGAAAAAAATTATTGAAGACCTTTTAAACTAAAGCCAATAATATAATAAATTACAAACTGAAAGTGATGAGGAAAATGGAATTTTCGAAAGTAATAACAATAGTAATGGTAATATAAATAGTAATAATAATGTAAATAGTAATAGTAATAGTGGCTCTAAGAATAATCATAAAACTAAATATTCTGAAGATGATAAAATGTTTAAATATGGAAAATATTACTGGATGTATATTATTCCTAATTTTTTGGGATCAAAACTATTTTTACCTAAGAAATTTTTAATAAGATAATTGAAGAAAAATGACGATTTTAAAAATGATGTTATTTAAAAATAAATTTAAGTTTTATATCATTTCGAAAATTTTTTAAAAAGAATACTTTATGTAAAAAAAAGTAAATATTCTCCGAAAAAAATATTAGAATATTCTAATTTGAGCTAAGGAGGAATATTTGCTTTTGACTTTAATCTTTATGATGATTTTAGTTAGAAGAAATCAGCTTAAAATAAATGGATAATTTAAAGGACCTTTTCGTAAAATTTTGATAAAGAATTCTTCTAGTAACATCCTTTGGATATTATATTTTAGTAACATTAGTTTAATTTTGAGTATTATTTAAATAAATAAAATATTTAGACGTTTTTAGAATATATAAGTTTAAAAAATTATATATATAATTATTATATATATTATTTTAATAAATATATTAAATTTTTAAATATATTTTTTTAATTTTTATGATAATTTTTTTTTTTTAGATTCTAATTAATGTCAAGAAAAAGCTAAAATAAAAAAATCATATAGCAATTTTGTATTAAATGTGATATCATTATAATATTTAATTGGAAGCGAATTACTTTTAATATAATGGTATGAAAATGCAATAAAAATAATAAATGAGATTCTTGTTTTTGAAGAAAACTGGCATTTTGAAATTATAAAAATAAAAATTTATCTAATAATTATAAGCTATTTTTATGAAAAAACTTTTCTTTAATAAGAAATAGATTAAATGTATTTTAATAAATATATTATATAAATTTAAGAAGTTTAAAAACTATCATAAAATTTGACTAATAATGCTAAGTTTTTTGATGAAAATTTCGTTCTGTAATACTATATATTTGAAATCATATTTAAATATTAATATAAAAATATAAAAATATAAAAATTATATAATTATATAAATATATAAATATATATTTATATATATATATTTATTTTATATTTTTTTTTTTATTAATATATATTTTTTTCCTATAAGTTAGATTATTTAAACTGAAATTCTTTATATTATTTCAATTACAATTTCTTTTATTAACTAAAAGTATTCTCCTATTTATATTTAATAAAATTATGAAAAATTATAAATGCTTTTCTAGCTTTTAAATATATAAAGTTTAGATTTATACTAAAGCATATAAACTATTATATTAAAATTAAAGAATAGTATTTAAGATTTAAAACATTATGATATTTAAAAAATAAAAGAATTTAATTTTCATTATTTAATATAGGATAATTGTTTAGATTTATTAATAGGAAAACTATTGATGGTTTTAGGAAAACTATATGGATTGCAATATTAGAAAAAATATGATGAAAGTTATGTTGATATTTTGGAATAAAGTATAAAAATTTTTTCTGAATGGAAAGAAGATTTATTAAAATTCGAATGCTTTAAAGAATTTACAAACTAATTTTTTAAAAATTAAAAATTATAATAGAAAATTAAAATAACAGAAAAACATTTAGATGAGTTTTTAACATAGGAAATGTTCTCATAATAAATTATAAAAGCTTAATAATTATAAGGGGATAATTTTTCTATTTATTCATTTAGCAATAAATTCTATAAAGAATAAATTTCATTAAAAAACTAATGATTGTATTATTTATTTATTATATTGAAAATTTTATTCTTACAATAAAAAAATATATATATAAATATATAAAAATATAAATATATATATTTATATATTTATAATTATTTTTATTTATATATCACATACATAAAATTAAAAATAATATACTGAAAAATACTAACATACTAAAAGCATTTTTAAATGTTTATTATTTACTTACTTCTGGTGATACCTATTCTATATATAAATATTATTATTTTTTTTAAATAATATTAATTATTGAATTTTTACCTTCCAAATGATCAGTAATATCATTTTATTTTTACTTTTTTATTTTTAATATTATATTATAAAAATAATATTAATTAAATTTTAAATTTATTAATTACATTTAATAATCCAAATAATGATGGGAAAAATCCATAACCTGCTAAAGGGACACCTAAAGATAAATTCATTGAAGACATCATCTATTTTAAATGATATATATATATATTTATATATATAAATAAATATTCTTTCATAAATAAATTATACCCCTCCTAAATGATTTCTATTTCTTTAAGGATTTTGCCTCACAGGTACTTACCTTTTTGGTATGCTTGGATCTCTTTATAAAATATAAAACATAAATTATTAAAAATTTTCCAATACATTTAAAATAAAAAACCTTTAATCTTAATTAATATCTGTTTCATTTCTTGTATACAGGGGAGTTATTTATTCTTTACGAATTCCATTTTTACAGTTTGGGCAAACTAAATATTCATTATTTTAATTAAGCCACTAAAAGATAGATTTTCATTAAATAAGTTAAAAAAAAATATTACTCTATAAAAACATGGCCAGCTTTCAAAAATTAATATTTATTTTTTGTAAAACACAATAAACATACCAAAACAAATGACCGCATTATGTAACTACTGGTTCTTTTGCAACTTCTAGGCAAATTGTGCATTCAAATTTTTCTAATTAGTTATTTACATTATTTTATTCTTCCATTATATATTTATATTTTTTAATATATGTTATTTATATTACTTTTTTTGTAATTAAAAAAATTAAAAACTATTTTAAATATTGATAAAAAAAATAAATTAACTTACTTAAAATTAAGTTCAAATAATACTAATTAATAACTTAAATTTTAAAAAAATATTTTAAAAATTTATTAAACTAATCAATCACCACTAAAGAATATTCTTAATTTTTAAAATAATATATTAAAAATGCCTTATTTGTATGAATTTTAAAAATTTTAGAAGGGTGTAAATATGAAATTCCAATTTAAATATTATTATCTTGAAATATAAAATTAATTAAGTATTGTAAGTTTTTAAATTTCATATTTTTTCAGGATTTGCTATTGATGTTTTAGAAAACTTAGGAGTATAAATTTCTAAATCAGAAATCGGAGGTTATTTATATTTATGGAAAGTGGTCGGTCGGTTTTTTACTTTGAATTGATGAAGAATTAGTTGTGGATTTACTCGTTCAAAGATAGTTAGTTATGTTATTTTAAGATAAGAAACTAAATATTATTCATAGAAATATTAAGAATGTATTAAAGCTTAAAAAGTTTTTTTATATTTTTTAGATAAAAGATATTTTCCCTTTTTTAAAAAAGTTATTCATTAAAATTTAAGTAAATATTAATTAGGAATTTATTAGATAATACAATTAGAATTTTAGAAAAAAGTTTTATTTGTATCCTTTTATTGGATTTATAAGAAATCAACTATTATCTTTTAGGAACAATTAATATTTTTTTTTATGGAAATTGTTATTTATGAACTTTAGCTAAAGACTACATTAATAATATATAAGTTTAACATATGGAATATTAAATTATTTATATTAAAATGGTTTATTAATTGTTTCATAAAATAAAAATATGTAAATGTCTTTTTTTATTTAAAATTTTAGTTTAATTAATATTCTTTTTAATTTAAATAAACTATTTAGTTTTTAACTATTTAAATTAATCTATTATATAAATTAAAAAAAATGAAATAATTTCAATTGTTTAATTATATTTATTTATATAAATATTTATTTATTTTTTTATATTTATTTTTATATTATATTATTATTTTTATTGTAGAATTTAATTTAATATTTTATTCTTTAAAATGTTTTTCTTTGTTAATATTTAATTAATATTTTTATATTTTTATAAAAAAATAAGTAAAATTTATTTAAAAACTTATTAGAAAATAAAATAACTAAATAAATAAAGGAGTATCTGAGAAAATAGCAAGTGCAAAAATTTATATTGTTAACTTATTTGAAGAGAATTTTATTTTAAATCTCAATTATTTTTTTATAAATTATACATTACAAATTGATAACTAAGTCTTACTTTTAAGCCATTTTTAAAGCTATCCCTTTTTAGAATAAAAATAAATTTTAAGCTACTATAAATTTAAATGTATTTAATATTCTAAAAACATAATTATGTATGCTTTTTTCTTATTTAATATTACTTTTATCTTATCTATAATGTGTACTTTAATTATTAAATAATTCATGTTTATTATATATTTTAGTATAGATTAGTAATAAAGTAAAAATAATATCATATAATTTAATTTCTTTCGTAATTTAATTCATTAATATCAAAAATTAGTTATTGTTTTAAAAGTATTATTTTTAATGAAGAAATAAATTTTATGATGATTCTGATTTTTAGAAAATAAATATTAATTTTTAATACATTAAATTATATAATAATGAATTTTGTACTAAATATTTTATTATAAATTATACTTTTATGTACTTAGAAAAATTTATTAAAAATATATTAAATATTTAAAAAGTATATTATTTTTTAATATTATTTTAAAATTTAATATAATTTATATTCAAATATCTGTATGTATTAGTATTTAATTATAACTTAAGAATATATTGATAAAAATAAAAAAATAAATTTTAAGGTCATTAATATTAATTGATATTTATATTATTTAATAACTAAAAAAATATATATATATATATAAAAAATATTAAAAAAAACATTTAAAATATTTAATTAATAAAAAAATAATTAATAAATAAAAAAGATAGTAATATATTAAAAAATTATGTATAAAAAAAATTATGAAAATTAATAATTAATTTAATTTTATTTATTAAAAAATTAGATATATTTTTAATAGAATGTAAAAAAAAAAAATATTAAAATTTATTGTATATATATATATAAATATATATATATATATATATATATATATATATATATATTATTGTATTTATTTTATTTTTATATATATTTTATAAATCAGAATTTATTTTTTTTCCTTTTTATTTTTTATATAAATAAATTATCTTTATTTTTTATATATTTTTATATATAAATTATTTAAAAAAGGCCAATACTAATTATTTTCTCATATAAAAAATTTTATTTTTTATTTTTATGTTAAATTTTTTATTTTAATATTGAATCTTTTTTTTTATATATATTTATTTATCTTATCTTATTTATTTTTTTATTTATTTTTATCTTTTATATATTTAAATTTTAGTTATAATTTTTTAAATTTAATAATCATTTTATTAAAAATAAAATTAAAATTTATTTAAAACATCATCTTTTTCATTATAAAGTTTATAGTATTAAATTTTATTTTTTTATATTATTATGCTTTTTTATTTTCATCTTATTAAAATTTTTTAATATATTTATTTTTGTATATTATAATTTTAGTTTCTCTCTTTTTTATATATATATTA
Organism: Ichthyophthirius multifiliis; assembly: GCF_000220395.1. NCBI lineage: Eukaryota > Ciliophora > Oligohymenophorea > Hymenostomatida > Ichthyophthirius > Ichthyophthirius multifiliis. Next base: position 33,285 of record NW_004086847.1, read on the forward strand.
AATAATTTAAAAAAATATATATTTTAGATACAAATAAGTCTAAATTTGTATAATTTATATATTATATATTAATTAAATATTATTAAAGCATTAAAATAATTCTTGTAACTAATTTATTTTCTAAAACGTATAAATATAATAAAAATATATTGAAACTAAATAAAAAAAAAATTATAAATGAAAAATGAAAAAAATCAATACTAAAAGTAATTTTCAGCTTTAAAAACATCTTCCAAGTTCACATATTTATACAAATCAAGTTCTTTTTATCCATATTTTTTCCTTATATTACTTAAACTACTCACTGGTCTCATAAAAAGTTTCAAAACAGAAAAAATTATTAAATTTTAATATTAAGAATCTTAGAAATTTCTAATTATTTCGAAAAAATTTCCTTAGTTTTTTCTTTATAATCTTTAAATTTGAGAAACCTCTAGTTTTTCTGTCCAGGATTCTTTTTTTTTTATTTAATTTTTTTTATTTTTCCATATCTTTTTCCTTTCAAATTTCTCTTTTTCTTTATTTAATAAAAACCATTCAGTTTTTTATATTTATTCTAAATTTATGCGTTAATTTTCATCTTCTTCTAACATTTTTTCTATTAAATTTTTTACTGCTATACTCTTTTCACCATTTAGTCCTTCAAAAAGTTTCCAAAACTCTCTCCTATTTTCCTTATATAGTCTATAGAATTCACATTTTTCCTCATCAGCTTCTATAAATGGTTACTTTCCGTGAATAAGTTCAAACAAAATCACTCCTAGAGCAAATACATCTGCCTAAAATCCGTCAAATTTTCCTTTTTTTAGCATTTCAGGAGGCTTGAATCCTTAGGTACCTACTATTGTATTATAAAAAATTTAATTTTAAGTTGCAAAAGCAAAATCAATAATTTTGACATGAGAAAAATCTTCTTTTAAAACAATATTTTCAAGTTTAAGATCTCTATGGCAGATTTAAAATTCTCTCTTTAGATTTTTTAAAGCAAAAAATATTTATTTGAAAAAACCAAACGCTTCAAGTTCTGAAAAAGGTCCCATTTTAATTAAAAAATCTAATAAATCGCCTCCTTTTAAATATTCCATATATATTTCTTTTTCTTAATCTTTAAAAGAATAAACTTATGGAAAATATTTTTAACTAGAACTTATTTTTATTAAAATATCTTTTTCGTTAAAATAATGGGATTCGTTTATATATTTTTTAATTATTATTTCTTCGTTTTATATATATATTTTTCCTGAGGTTCCACTTGCTAGTAGTTTTTGATTTTTATTCATATTTTTTATTTATTATTCTATTTATTTCTTTTTTTCTTTTTAGTTATTTAATTTTTGTTTTGATTTTATTAATATTAATATATTAATAAAATATATATTAAATAATTAACTATTTTTTTATTTTTCTTAAAAGAATAATATGGAATAATAATCAAAATTTTAATAAATTTAAAAAAATAACCCAAGAGGAAGTACATTATTTTTTGTCTTGAGAAAAAAATATAAAAAATATAAATAAAGATACTATTACGCTAGAAGAAGTAGAATAGTCATTAAAAGATATAAAATCATGGTTTTAATAAAATGCTAATTAAGTTTTTTAGGAAATGGAAAAAAGTTAAAAAGCAACCGATAAATAAATAGATGATTTAAAAGAAAAAGTAAATTTGTAAATTCCAGAAGATTTTATCCATTTCTTAAAATTTTAAAACGGAGGCTTTTAATTACATGATTCTTTTAAATCACTTTCTATTGAAAATATTATCGAGATTAATGAAATTAATGCAGTCTCAGCTTTTTGGAAAAAAAATTATCTAACAATAGCATCAGATAATGATTAAAATTATTTATTAATTGAATGTAATTAAGATGGTAATATATATATATATATAATATTTATATTTATATATTTTTTTAAATTTAGGAACTTCAGGAAAAACTGTTTCTTGGAATAATGATGAGGGAGTTATGGAAGAATTAAATTAAAGCTTTGCATTATTTTTGGAAAAAATTAGAAACGGATTGCTTAAAAAAGAATATGAATATATAGATTAATTAGGATTAGTTGAAAAAGCAAATTGATAATAATTTTATTTTTTATTTTATTTAATTAAATTTTATATTAATATATTTATTTAGATATATATTTTATTAATATATATTTAATATTTTTTAATTATATATATATTTATATTTATTAATTTATAAAATTATGTTTATTAATAATTAATAGCTACATATTTAACTTTGATTTTATTAAATAATAATTTATTTTATATTTAAAATATTTACATTTTTAAAAATTTAATAACAACAAATAATAAAGATAACTACATTAATTTGTTTTTATTTTAGTTATTTTTTATTATGTATTTAATAAAATATTTATTATTTTTTATCTATTTATAATTTCGATATTTTTTATAATTAATTTATATTAATTATTATATATATAATTTTATTTTATTTTTATTTAATTAACATTTTTATCTAATAAATTATTAATTTCTTATAATTAATTTTTTTAAATATTTTTAGACTTTATATTTTTTCCCATAAATTTAATAATAAACATTCTCAACAAATTTAAAAACGCAATTTTTTTAAAAACAAAAAAATAGAATAATTTTAATTTTAAAAAATTATATATATAGAAATCACTTTAATATATTTTTACTTTCTTATTTTAATTTTAGCTTTATTTTTCTTTTTAATCATTTATAATAATTTCTTTTTTAGACAACAAATATTATTTTGCATTCTTTAATAATTTAATAAATTGTCATTTATTCTAAATTAAAATTTTTTATATATATTTTAATTTATTTTTTATGTTTTTTTTAGGCTTTAAAGTTTTTGTATTTTAAATATATTTATATTTGAATATAAAAATTATGTATTTTCATAGTTTATAATTTTTAGACTTTGCATATTTAATAATTATGTAATTTATTTTGTAGTTTTTAATCAATTTTAAAATGTTTGTTAATCATTTTTTTATAATTATAAGTTTTTAGATTAACTTCATTTATTAATATATGGATTATTTGAAAAATTTAAGGCATGCATTGCTTTTAATATTCCTTATATGTAAAATTTTTAGTATTTCGATATATTTTTTTATAGTATTTTAGATGTATAAAAAGTTTTTAAATAATTCATTTGTTTTGATAGCTGTTAAAATATCTTTATTTTATTTTATAATATTATATTTTTTCTTTAATTATTTTCAAATTAAATATAAAAATTGATTTGAATTAATAATTAATTAAATTTTAAACAAAATTAAGAAAAAAATGTTTTTATTTATTTAATCTATATAATGTTTCAATATTATTTTTAAAATATAATATATATCATAATATTAAAATAATTCATTTAATATTTTTTTTTTTCGCTTTCTTTTATTAAAACATATTAATATTGTTATTTTAATATAAATAATGAAAATATTCAATAATCTAAATATTTTGTTATTATAAAAGTAAATATATTATTATTTAAAACAGGAGACTTGTTTAATATTTTTTTAAATAAAATTAACTTTATCATATAAAAATTCCTAAATTTAGCAAAACACATTGAAAATGTTTTGAAAATAGTAAAAAATAAAAATGAGATAATTTTTTATTTTTAGGAAATAAATTATAGTTCACAGTCTTAATATTTTAAGATATTAAACCTTAAAAATATTATTAAATAAATATATTAATTATATAATTTGTGAATTTATTACATATATAAATAATTGTAGATTTGTAAATAATAAATTAAAAGTATATAATGTACTTTTATTTTATGTCGCATGAAAGTTCTTCGGAAAATAATTTTCAAAGTGGATTTAATGGAAAAAACGCTAAAATTTGGTTTTTAAGGCCTTGCTTTCTATTGCATAAAGTTTTAAAATTGCCATATTATAGTAGTAATATGTTATAATTAATTAATATTATATTAAATAAAAAGTAATTATTTTATTTAATATACATATATATTTATTATAGTATTAAAATTAATAAGAAAAGCTTTTACTGATTAAATTTTTGATTTAGTTTACAAATGATAATTCGAAATCTTTAATAAAAAAATAATTTAAATGATATTTTTATACATATATTTTTTAAAAGTAGAAAATTAAATTTTTGTAATTGTTAATTATTTTTAGTTATTTTTCGATATTTAATAACATTAAAAATATATATTATTTGAAAAATTTGTGTTTTTTTTTTACTAATTTATTATTATATTATTTTTATTGTTATGCATGATATTTATCAAAAAAATGTAAATAATATGAATTCGAATATAGAATTTAACAAATATTTTTTTATGAAAAAAAATAAAGATATTTAACTTTTTTAATATTTGTATAATAAATATATTTTTAAATTAAACTAAATTATATAAAAATTAAATTTTATAACAAAATTCTTATATTCTATAAATTTAATTTAAGAAAATAATAATAATTTATTTGAGTTTATCAAAGTATTTAAAAAATAAATTAAATTTTATTATAAAATAATCATATAAATAAAATAAAATAAAATAAAATAATATATACAAATATATATATATATATATATATATATATATATATATATATATATGTTTTATAATTTTTTTTTTATTATTATTTTATTTATCTGATCTTAATTAGCATAATAATTAATCAAAAAAAAAGATATAATTAAAATATTATTTTAAAAAATAATTATTTATTCAATAACAAAAAAAATGAGTAATATGGTAAAAAAATATATATAAAATATAATAATAATTATTTCTATTAAAGTTTGATTTATCAGTTACTACCTTTAATTAAGACGGTAGAATTCTTTAAGTTACATATGCTTAAACAGCAGTAGATTAAAGCGAGTACTTATAATCATAAAAAAATACTTATAGAAAATAAAAATTTATATAAAAAAATAAACTAGAACTATTATTGGAGTAAAATGTTCTGATGGAGTAATTTTAGGGGCTGAAAAGCAATTATTTACAAATTTATTAGTCGAAGATACAAATAAAAGAGTATATAACATTGAAAATAGTATTGGAATGGTAATAATTAATACATATATTTAAATTTTAAAATAAATTATAAAATAAGGTAATTGGAGGTAGAATTCCAGATGGAAGAAATTGTGTAAGTAGAGCAAGAAAAGAAGCTTAGGAATATTAAAAATATTTTGAAGTTCCGATTTCAGGAAAAGTATTTTACTATTTTTAATTTATAAACAAATAAATATTATAATTATAAGATACTTGCTGATAGAATTAGTTAATATATTCATGCACATACACTTTATGGATATTATAGACCTTTTGGAACTGCTGTTATTGTATCTTCATATGATCATATAGATGGATTTTAATTACACATGAGCGATCCTTCTGGTTTAAATTATGTAATAAAAATAAATAAATAAATATATTTATAAATATTTATATTGTATTTATTAATATAAAAATAATTATATATTTTAAAAAGGCTTATCATGCATGCGCTTAAGGAAAAGGAAAATAAACTGCAAAAGCTGAATTTGAAAAAAGAAATTTCTCTACATTAACATGTAGATAAGCAATGCCTTATATATTAAAAATGTATAAATTAAATATATTATAATAATAAACATATATTATTTTATAAAAAATAAATAGATTAAATCTAACACATGAAGATGTTAAAGAAAAAAAATATTTATATGAAATTAGTTGGATTTGTTAAGAAAGCAATTTCTAACATAAATTGATACCTAAAGATTTAAGGGTTAATATTTTTTTTTTTAAAATATATATATATATATATATATATATATATATATATATATTATTTATATATATATAATATTTATAATAATTATTAGGAATAATCTGAAAGATAAGCTTTGGAAATGATTGATGATGATGAATAAGCTGATTGATTATAAATAAAAAATGTTTTTTTATCTAAATTCATATATTTATAAAATATTTTATTTATATTAATATTTTATATTTTATTATTATTATTTTTAATTATAAATTTAATAAATTATATTTTTTTTTTTATTTAATAATTTTTAATTTAAAAATAATATAATATTTTTTTAAAACTTAAACGAAATAAAAATAAATATTATGAATTATAATTTATTTATTTTGATAATTCTATTAATGGTTACTAATGTTTATGCATATCCTCTTACAACTTTAGTAGAGTCTTTATCTACAATAATTATGTTTTTAGTTTTAACAATATTTATTTTTGCGGGATTAGGATATTATGCAAGATAAAAAAATTATATAGAAACTAAATAATAATAATATTCATTTTATAATTGATAAATTTAAAAATAAAGTTTTAATATTTAAATTAAAATCATTATTATATATTTTTATGTATTGTTTAAAATTTTAAATAATGCGTTTGAATATATATTTATTAAAATAAGATTTTTCATGCATATATAATTTATGTATATTTGTATATATATAATATTATATATATATTATAGATATATATTTATATTTATTTTTAATATTTTCGAATTTTTTTTTTACATATATTAATTAATTTTTTATTTGTAATGATTATATATAGTATTTTATTATTTTCTAAATATGTTTTGGAAATATAGTATTTTTAAATTTTTAAAGAAAATAATAAATTTTTTATTTACATTATTTATTATTAATTTATTTTTTTAAACAATATTCTTTATACATCATTTTTAATTAATATTTTTTTTTTCATTATTTTATTATTATTTATTCTATAATAATTTATAATATTTTCTTGATTTAGATAATATATTTTTCAAATTTATTAATTCAAAAAATAGGTAAAAGTATTTTTTTAATAAGGATATCGGTTATTTAACTATTAATTAAATATTATTTAATATTTATAATTTTTTTTAGAATAATATATTTAGAAAAAAATTGAATATTCAATTATTTATTTAATATATTTAAAATTTATATTTATAAAAATAAAAAAATAAAATTTATATATTTAAATAAATCTAATATTTAAATAATTTAATTATGATAAATTAAAATATATATTAAAATAAAAGCTACATAAATTTATATTAATAATTATATAATAATACATTAATCATAAAATGAATAAACATATTAAAAAAATTTATATTTAATAAAATATTATAATATAAAAACTTATAATAATAAAATAATAATATTAAAAAATTTAAATAAAAACTATAGTAAAAAAAAATCAATAAATTTGGTGAAAAAAAAATAAATGTTTATTATAATCATC
>NW_004086845.1:0-9906 GCF_000220395.1 Ichthyophthirius multifiliis
ATATATCTATATTTTTTTATTATTTTTTTTTTTTTATTTTTACTTTTTATATATTATTAATTTATTATCTTCTATAAAAATTTTATTTTAAATTTTTTTTTTTTTTTTTTAGATTTTATTTAGTTTATTATTCATTTTAATTTTCTTAAATATTTATTTTTATTCCATTCATTTATTTATAATTTTTTGATATCTAAATAATAATTTTAAAGCCTTAAAAAATTTATAAATTTAAAAAAAAAAATATTTAAAATAACATATAATTAATTTAAATTTTTCTTTTTTTTTATATTTTTAATTTTCTAAAAATCTTAGGCATAAAATATTTATTTCATTAAAAAAATCCTATAAAATAATCATTATGAATATTTTTTTTTTTACTAAACTTATTTTTTAAAAAACAGATTTAAAATATAAAATAATTTAATTAAAATAAAATTTTTAAGTTAATATTTATTGAATATATAAAAATATATTAATATTTTTATTTATCCACTTTCTTTTTATTAATTAATTTTATTAAATATTGATTATATGCAACTATTATATCATTACTTTTGTTTTATTATTAACAATTAGCTATTTTTATATTAAATATCTTATGTCTTATAACTTACTTTTGTATTTTGCATTTAAATAAATTTTAAAATTCTATTGATATATTTTTATTTAACTTTTGCGCCTTAGTATTTTTTACGAATTATATTTTTATTAATTTTTTTGTATAAAAATATAATTATAGCATTTTTTTGATTTAGTATTGATTGTTTTTTGTTAAAATAAAAACAGAAAAAATAAATAAAAAAATATTATAAAATAAATATTATAATACAATTTTCGTAAATCTTTTTCAATTTAATATACACTAATGAAATAAATAATAAAACATTTTTTACAAATAAGGTCTTAATTTTATAAGTTCAATACTTAATGTTATATATTAATTAATTGTTATAAATATAATAATAATTATATATTTAAATTTGAAAGTATTAGTAAATTATAAATTTAAAATAATTTAAATTATTAACTTTATAGAAATATCTCTTATTATGAAAATATAGTATAGGCACTGCGATCCCATATATAATATTAAAAGATTAAGATTAATAATGAATACTAAATTTTAAATTATTTTATAATGTTATTTGTTTTAATAAAAAGTAAAATATAAATAATAATAATTATTATTACTATATAAAATTTAAAATATTATGCAAATTTAAATTAATAAGAATTATCTACTAAAATATATAAATTACAATCTTAAGATTTGCTAATTATTTTAAAATTAATATTATTATTCTATTTATTTTTAATAAAATCATTCTAATTATTTATTTTCAACTTTATTTAAAATCTAATTTAATTTTTATCATATATATATATATTTTCTTTTATTAGAATTTATATTTTATTTTTATTTTTATAATATTTATTTATGATTTATTTTTTTATCTATGATAATTATAAAATATTAATTTTATTAATTAAATAAAATAAAAAAATTGAAGAAAATATTTTATTTTTTAAAATGTACTCATATCTTATTTTTAAGATATTTTTATAATATTTTCATGTATTTTTTTATTCAAATTAAAACCATATAAAACTTTTTAACCAAATATAGAATTTTTACTGTTAAAGTTTTCACATTTCTATTAAAAAATATATTAAATATTTAAATATATATAAATTAATAAATATAATGATTTATTTTAGTTTTTTTTACAAGGCTATTAGATTTCTATTTTCAAAAATTTAATTTTTTTTAAATATAATTAATTTAATTTTTTTAAAAATTTATTTCTAAATTGATAATTAATATTTAATGTTTTTACTACACTTTTATATTTTTTGTTTAAAAAAATATAATGTATAAATAATATTTATTACTTTTTATTAAGGATTATATTAGATTCTATTGTTTAAATTATTATATTTTACTATTAATTAAATTTTGCTAATAATTTTCTGGCAATTTATTATACTTTTTTACTGTATTCAACCTTTTCATTATTATTATAATTTTAAACAAAAAAAATGTGTTTATATAAAAAAGAATAAATAAAAATACTTTATTTTTAATTTCTTCTTAAATTTGAATTGATTAATTTTAAAATTTAATTAGACAATCATATTTATTTTCATTAATTCAAATGTTTCTCTGAATGCAATTATTAAAAATTTATTTTTTGTAATTAATTTTTAGAAATAAAATAATAATTATTTTGTTTATTAAAAATCTCTTTATCTAAAATAAACTCTAAATATAAATCAACAATTTTATCAAACATATACATATTATCTTAAAATATTACATACTTTTAATATATATTATATATAATTAAACTAAAATTAGATTTTTTTATAATATCTATATATAAATGATAAGTATTTAATTTTAAAAATATATATATATTTTTTATTTTTAAGTAATTTTAAATCTTTCTAATTTTTTTTATATTAATTTTTTAATTTTTCTTCTTCTTAAACTTATTTTATTAACTATTTCATCATAATTTAAATATTAAAGTTATTTTATTTTTACAAGCTTATTTTTCTTTTAAATTTTTCAAAGAGTTAAAATTTCTCTCTATATGCTAAAAGAGTATTTTGATTTTAATTTTCAAATATAAATATTTTCAATTTTTTATTTAAAATTTATTTAAAATGATTTATAACATAAAGCTTATATATATTATTATAAACTTTCTTAAATTAATATATTAGCTATATAATTTAAAAAGCTATTAGTTTTTATAATTTTTAATTATATTAAATATATATTGATTAGTTTAATTAATTAAAATAATTTGAAAAATATTAAAATAAAAATTTATTTATACGTAATGTATATAAGTTTTTAAATTATCATATAAAAGAAAGAAAATTATATTTATCAAATAATTATTATTTGATTTTTTTAATAATATATTATTTAAGTGTATTAATATCTCAGATACTGTAAATAGAATTATTATAAAATAAAAATAAAACAAAAATAAATAAAAACAAATAAAATAAAAATATATATATAAAATAAAAGTATTTATTTGAAAAAAAAATATATAAAGATATATTAAATATTGAAGATAATTCTAATGAAATTTAAAGTATAGTGTTGCTTTTTTTATATTTAAAATTATAGAAAATTAAATGAAAATATAATTTTTAATTTTAAATTAAAAAAATTATGTAAATATATATAATTAAAAAATAATAATAAAAAAATTAATCAATTTAATATAATAAAATAAATTAAAAAAACTATTATAATAAAAAAATTTTATATAATTTATTAATATTTTTTATATATATTATTATTATTATTATATATTATTATTATTATTATTATTATTATTATATTATTTTTATTATATTATTATTATTTATATTTTTATTATTTTTATTATTTTTATTATTATTTTTATTATTTTTTAATTTTTTTATTTTGTTTATGATTTATTTTCATTGTGATTTATTTTGATTATGATTTACTTTATTATTACGATTATTTTATTAATATTATTAATAGTAATAATTTTAGTATTTTTATGAATTTATTCATTTTTTTAGTTTTTTTTAAAAAGTAGGTTTATAATTATTTTATATTTATTCTTAAAGAAAAATATTTTATTTTATTTTCATACATAAAGGTAATTTTAGCTTTAAAAAAAACTATTTCTTAGAATGATTTTTATAAAATATAAAAAGTAATATAGAATAATTTTTAGCCAAAATATAATCACAAATTAAAAAAAAAAAAAATTAATTAAAAAAAATATAAATATATAATTAAATAAAAAATATAGCATAAACAAAAAATAAACAAATTTAAATAAAATAAAAATTAATGTTTCTTTTAATATTTTATTATTACGTAAAATTAGAATTTTTTTATAAAAATAAAATAGTATTATTTTATATTAATTAATTTATATAAGGAATATTTTTTTATATATAATATTTCCTATTTAAATTAAAAGAAATAGTATTTTTAACAAAATAATTATATAAAATATATAAATATAAATACAAATTATAACCTAAAATAAATAAACAAATTAACATAAAAAAATTGATTAATAAAATATAATTATTATTATAGAAAGATATTTTTATAAAAAAATATTGACAAAAATATATAAAATTACGAATCATAACCAAAAATACATTAGAAATTAAAAAAAAAATCTAGTTTTAATAAAAATAAATATTTTATAGAATTATATTTTATTCTAAAATCTATTTATAATTTAAATAACTAAAATGAAAATGAATTATGTTTTTTATAAAAAAGTTATTATAAAGAAAATATTATAATCAAATAAAATAAAAAATAAAAATTCGAAATATTTAATAATAATAAAAAAAAAAATTAAAAATCAAATAAAAGAAAAATATATAACAAAATTTAAATATATTTTTTTTATTTTTATTTAGATAAGAAAGATATTTTTTTTTAATTATTATAAATAATTTATTTTTATTCAAAGATATTTTATTTTTATATTTTTTCTATAATTTAAGTTTCAAAATAAAAATATAATCTTAAATTAAGATTAAAAATAATTTAAATATTTAAATAGTAAAATTACTAACCATTTTTTAAAAATCTTAATAAAAAAAAAAAAATCTTAAAAAATTTAAAATATAAATAAATTATAAAATAAAAATATACATATTTTTTTTAATAAAAAATTATTTATAATTTATTTTTAGAAAGATATTTTTATAATTAGTATTCTTTTAATCTAAAAATTAATTTAATCTTATACAAATACATAATATGATTGAAATAAATGTTACCATAAAATAAAATTTATATTAAATATAATATATATATAACTTATTTGAAAATTAAGATTATAAAAAAAAATGTTAAGTTTATTTTTATAAATAAATACATTCTTTTATAAATGAACTTTTTATTACTTTTTTTTATTATTATTAAATTTTTAATAATTTTTTTTATTACAATAGAATACATTCATAATTATAAAACTCTTATAAAAAATAATACAGTCCTATAAACACACATAAAAAGTGAATTTGTTTATTTCATACATTATAAAAAGTTAAACTTGATAATAAAAAATATATAAAGTATTCCTAAAAACCAATATATAATTAAAAAATTATATATATTTTTTAATAAATCTATATGAATTTTTGTATTATTATTATATTAAGTTATATCATATATAAAAATTAGTTAAATTATAAAAGATATTTATTATTATAATGATATTTTTTTTATTTTTTTATAAAATATTATAATTTTTCTTTATCATTTTTTATAAATTATATATTAATTTTAATTAAGTTTTTAGATTTTATCTTATTAAGATTAATAACTGTTTTTAAAATGACAAATTTATTGCTTTTTTTAAACTATTTCTTGATTTTTAGAAGATAATTCGACTAATTTTCTTTTGTTTTATCATAAAGGAGTCATTTTTCTACTTTTAGGCTCTCTATTTATTTTAATAAAAATATATTCTAGAATTATTATTAGGAGAAAAACCATATAAAATATATAATATTAATAAAAAGTTAAATTTTTTTATTTATATTCATAAATTTATTAATATTATCTATATAATTATTTTTCTTTTTATATCAAATTATATTCTAATTTTTAATTTATGTATATTTTTTATTATTTGTTTATTTTTTTTGTTCAAATCATTATTTTCTTATTTTAATTTTTAAAATAATTATTAAAATCTTATATTTTATTTTTTAATATTAATATATATTCCCTCCCTTTTACAATAAGAATTTACTCGTTATAATCTTAAAAAGGAATTCTTTTATTTTAAATGATTTCTTTAATTTTGTAAGAGTTTATTTAACTTCGTAAGAGTTTCTATAATTTTTTAAGGGTTATTTTGAGTTTTTATTATATTAAAATTTGATGTATTTAATTTTAATGATTTTATTTTATTTTAAAATAAAAGGGTTAATATTTATTATTTTAAAAAATTTATTATAAGGAGTTTTTATTTTATTAAGGAAGTTTTTAGATATGAGAAAATTATATTTATTATTATTGCTATTATATTATTTAGTTTTAAGAATTTTATTTTAAATTAAAATGAGGATTATTATTATCATTTTATTATAATATAAATTAAGATCTAAATTATTTTCTGAATAAATAGACTTTTTATTATTAATTTATTCGAAAACGAAAGGTAAATTATATAGTTTGTGGATGATTCCGAATATTTTGGGGGACCTATATTATATAAAGAATATTCTTACTTATTATTATTATTTTAATAGTCTTAATTACTAATATTATTATTATTATTATTATTATTATTATTAAATATTTTAAATTATTTTTTTATATTCTAAATTATAATATTTTATTAATATTTAATAATGCAAATTTAAAACCTTTAAATTTATGTACAAAAATAAATAATTTTTTTAAACCAATTTCCTATTTATATAATTAGACATTGGTTTTTGCTTTTTGAATAATATAGTTTAGCAGTCTTAAAGAAAAAAGGTATACATATTGTTAATACATATTTGAGAAATTGTATTAATTAAATCGTATTATTTGAGTTGATAGTTTTGAATTTAAATATCTAAATAAAATATTATTGAAAATTTTTGTTTTAATTTATTGTTTTATTATTATAATGAATAATAGATTACTAGTATTTAATTTACAAGATTATAGTAAATTATTTATTAGCATATATATATATATATATAAATAAATATATATATATATATATTTTAATATTATTAAGTAAAAAATTATATATTAAATAACATTTATATTTTATTTATAATTTTTATTATTATTTATTTTTTAATATTATCTTCAATTAATAATATTAATTAATAAAAAAAAGATATATATTTTGCTAAAATTTTTTTTATCTTTTTTATAAATTTATTAAATAAATATTTTATTTAATAGTTACAAACATTGTAATACATATAAATGGTTTATAAATTTATATTTTAAAAAGTATTTTATATTAATTTATTTTAAAATATAAATAAATATTATTTATTTTTAATTTTAATTTTATATTGACATTATAATATGTATTTATTAACTTTTAAAATATTTTATATTTTTTTATTATTAATATATAACTAAATTCTTAAAAATAATGTTATATTAATGTTATAGTAATTTAAATATTTAAATAATTTTTTTAAAAAATAATATAATTAATTTATAGCTACTGCCTTTTAAATAAAATTCTAAATATTTTTTAATTAATTATAATCAATAAAATATTTTTTTATAGTTTAATCAATTAAAATAAATCAAATTAAATAAATATAAGACTACATATATAAACAAATAATCAAACTTTATTAAAAAATTATTTTTAGACCTATTTTATTTATTTTATTTTTGTTATTTATAAATCTTTATTGTATAAAGTTAATTTTTTCATTAAATTTATTAAAAAATATATACATATTCATAACAAATCATTATAATGATACTTATAATATTCGAATATTATAAAAAATCACTTATATATATTTATTTTATAAAACTTATTTTAATTTTTTAATATCCAAAAAATTTTATTATTTATTATAATATGAATAAATATATATTTTTTTTCGTTATAATTTATTCTTTTCTTATTTATCAAAATATCTCTTATTTATTAAAGTATTATATTTTTAGAAAATACATTTTTTATTTTTACCAAAAAATTACTTAAAAATAGAACATAATTAATTATATTTTAAAATATACTTAAAATAATATGATAATATAAATTTTATATTTTAAATTTTAAATGGATATTTTCAAGTATTTTAAAGAAAGTTAAAAGAAAAATTTTATAAAATTAATTTATTTATTCTATTAATTGAAATTTAAAATAAAAACATGAAGAATAAATATAATTTTTTTTTTTTTTGATATAAAAATATTTTACTTTGTTTGAAATATGCACTTAGGATTTTTTATTTTTTTTACTAAATTTAATAACATTTTATTCATATTATGATAATTTACTATATTTAAATAGAAATATTAAAATTTTTTGATTTTTAATTTTTTTATATAATTAAATAAATGTATATATATATTTAATATTTTTCTGCATGCTCACTCTAATTTTCATCTTTTTCAATTTTATTAAATGAATATAATATTCCTATAAAATTACTTTTTATTTTCCGTCTGTATTAAGTTTGTAAATTATATTGTAATAATAATATAAATTTTCTTTTATGATTAAATTTTAAACCTTTATAAAGATGATTATTAAAAATTAATATACACTAACTATTATACATACCTTGTATTACTTTTAAAATAATATTAAAAAATATATTATGTTATAATAAAAAGAAAATATTAGAAATTATAAATATTATTTTTTAAGTTATATAAAAACATTTTATAAATTTGTTATATATTTTTTTATAAATTATAAATTACTTCCTCCTTTTAAACAAATTGAAAAAAAAAATTATGATCATATAATTTTACACACTAATTTCATTTATGTATATATTAACATAATTATAATAATCAAAAAATACTTCCTATTTATAATTTAAAATTAAAAAAAGTATTATTAAAAATATAAAATAATATTACATCCTATTTTAAATTAATAGAAATACAAAAATAATTTTAACTTTCTATATTATGATTTTAAAGCTCATATTTATATAAAATAATGAGAAAATACAAGCTTTTAATATTTTAATCATAAATTTAATTAAATATATTAATACTCCCTATAATATATAAAATAAGTTAATAATAACATAATTAAAAATAATTCTTACGTTCTTATTATATCCAAAAATAATTATATACACTTGAAATAATAATATTATACACACTAAAAAATTTAAAAAATTTATTAAAGATATAAAATTATTAAATTTTACTAACTATATGATGTAATAAATAAATAAATTATAATCATTATTATTTACTTTTTCCATCTATTATAATACATTTATAAATAAAATATAACATTAATTATGATTTACTTTTTTTATCTTTATTAATAAATAGTCGTATAAATAAATTAATTATATATTGACATTCTTTTTTAATTATTATGATTATTATTAATTATTAATTTATAATTTAATATTTACTCCCTAATTTTTAAAAAAATATTATTAAAAGTTAATGCTTAAAAAATTTACATTCTTTTTATCGCAAAATGTTCATTAAAATTAATAAAGTAAAAGTATAGAAAATTACTTGCTATATTAAGTTTATTAAATAAGAAAAACTAATAAAAATTTAAATACAACTATCTATTTAATAGTAAAATAATATAAATAAAATATAATATTTTTTTTTTATATAATGAATCTAATTTTATTGTCTTTTAATTGAAGTATATATGTATATTTTAATATGAAAAATTAAAAGTTTATATATAGTTTATAAATTTTAAATAAGATAATTATTATTATTATACATATTTTTCATATAAACTCTATTTTAAAAATTATGTATCAATCATTATAAAGTAATTTATAAATAAACATTCTATTTTAAATAAATAAAAAAATGAAATAAAACTGTAAAGATATAAATTTACTGTCTTTTATTTAAATTCATTAAAAATAAGATAATATATGAAGAATTTACGCATTTCTAAAATTAATTTATTAATTAATTTATTAAAAGATTTACGCACTAAATTTTTTAATAAATTTAATTAAAAAAGATTTAAATTTAACAATTACATTCTATTTATATGTTTAATTTATTTAGAGAAAGTTTTTTTTTTTAATTTATTTAGAGAAGGTGCTTACGTTGCTCTTTATTATTAAGGATATATATTTATTTAAATTAGTAGATTTATTAATCATTTTACGTTCTATTTTTAATTTTATTAATAAAATCTTATGATTATTTTACAA
>NW_004086843.1:0-9544 GCF_000220395.1 Ichthyophthirius multifiliis
AATAAATTAAAATATTTTTTAAATAAATTATTATAATGTATTTAATTTTACATTCTATTTTCAATAAAAAATTTATAATTTTTAATCGAAAATGAAATCTAATTAAATATTACTTTCTATTTAAATAAAAAATTATACATAAAATATAAAAATTATTTATATTATAAATTACTCCCTATTTAAAATTAAAAGATAGATAAATTTAAACTATAAATGCTATTTTATTAATATATTACATTCTATTTATTAATATAAAAATAAAGATATTAAAATTAAAATTGCAATTTTAATTAATTAATATTACAAACTTTTTTTATTAAGAATTAAATTCAATTTAATATAATACTGACTTTAATAAAAAATTAATAAATTTAAAATAAATTTTTGATTTTATTTTATTTATTACAATCTATTATCATTATAAAATAGATAAATTTAAATTTTTAATATTACTTCCTATTTTTAATTCCAAAGTTAATAAATTTTTTAAAAATAAATGTAATTTTATTTGATCTATTACTTTCTATTTTTAATTTGAAAATAAATACATTAAAACATAAAAAGGTCTTTTATTTAATATTACAAGCTATTATAATTAGAAATAATAAGAAGTTGAACTAAAAAAAAAATTACTTTCTGTTTTTATTTAAATTTATTATATATTTTAAATTAATAATACCCACTTTTTTAATTAAAAAATAATATATATTTAAACAATAAAACTATATTTTATTTTATATTACTATCTTTTTTAATAAAAATTGACACATTTTTATAATAAAAGTTCTATTTTATTTAATATTACATTCTATAATATTTAAAAAGTTATATATTTAAATTAAATATTATATTTTATATATAATTACATTCTATTTTATTTATATATATGATATATATAGACTAAAAATATTATTTTAATTAATATTACTAACTATTTTTAATAAATAATTTAATGAATTTGAATTATAATGCTATTTTTTTTATTAATACATACTATTTTTAATATAAATTTAAAACAAAAATGATAATATAAATAATTTTACATCCTATTATAAGTAAAAAATTAAAAGTATAATGTTATTTATGTAATTTTACTTTCTTAAAAAATTATAATTTAAAATAAAAACGTAAGAATTTTATTAATAATACTTTCTATTTTTTATTTAAATGTTTAGAAATTTTAACTAAAAATTATATTTTATTTATTATACCTATTTAAATAAAAATGATATATTTTTTTAAAAAAATATTATATTTTACTAACTATTTTTAACAAAAAATTATATTTTTTTCTAAAAATGCATTTTTTTATTTAATATTACAGACTATTGTGTAGATAAATATAAACTAAGATTTTTATTTTATATAAAATTACTATCTATTTAAAAAAAATTGATAAGATAAAATTAAAAATGCATTTTAATTCTAAATGACCTACTATTTTAATGAATATATTTATTAATTTAAACTTATATACTATTTTATTTATTATTACAAACTGTTTATATAAATAAAAACAAAATAAAGTTAAAATATAAATGATATTTTATTTAATATTACTTTCTATTTTTAATTAAAAATAATAAATTTAAACTACAAATAATATTTTATTTATTTTTACCCCCTATTTTAAATTAAAGATTTATATAAACTAAAATTTATATTATTTAATATTACAAACTATTTTTTATATAAAATTTATAATAAATTCAAACTAAAAAATCTATTTAATTTATTGTTACCGGCTATTTAAAAAAAATAAAAATTGATAAATTATAAACTTCAAATGCTATTTAATTAATATTACAATCTATTTTTATAAAAAATGTTATAAATTTAAATTTAAAATGTTATTAAGAATAATATTACTGTCTATTATAAATTAAAAAGGTAATTTGTTTAATATTACTAACTTTTTATTAATTAAATATAAATAAATTTAATAAAAAATAATATATTCCAATATTACTGCCTATTTAAATATTAAGTTTATAAAGTTTAATTAATAATTATATTTTTTTTATATTACAATCTATTTTTATTAAAATATTTGATAAATTTATACTAAAATGCATTTCATTTAAATATTACAGACTGTTTTCAATATAAAATTTATTAAATTATACTATATTATTTAAATATAACTCCCTATTTTAAATAAAAAATTAATAATTTAGACTAAAATTATTTTTTATTATATATTACGGGCTATTTATATATTTATTTGATTTAAATAAAAAACTATTTTTTCAATATTACATTCTATATTTAATAAATTTTAACTTAAGAGAATAATATTTATTTTTACTCCCTATTTTAATATAAAATTTATAAATTTATCTAAAACCTTAATTTATTAAAATTACTCCCTATTTTTAAAATTTAATTTATTTTTAATATAAATGATTATCTATATTTAAATACTTGCTTTTTTTTCAAAAATATTTTATATTTAATTATATTATTATTATTATAATTTATAACTTTCTATTTTTATTTTATTTTTTGACATTTTTTATTTTAATACGCACTTTTTATTTTGTTTTAATATTTATTTTGAATGAAAATTATTTTTACATTATAAATCTTCAGTATAATATAGTTTAATTATTTTATTATATTATTAATAATTTTAATACTCTCTATTTAATTTTTTTTAAAATTTATTTATTATTTTTACCTATTCAAAAAGGAGTTAATTTTTTTTATAATATTAATTTTACACACTATTATTTTATTTTTATTTTTAATAATAATTTTTAAAATTTACAAACTATTTTTAAAATATTTTATTTTCATATCAAACATTTATTTTTTATTCATACTAACTACAAATTATTTTTTATTTTTTTCTTGAAACTTGTTTTTTTATTACACACTATTTTTATAATAAATTATATTTTTTTATTATTTTTTATTTACAATCTTTTTATCTTATAAATTTAAATTTTTAATTAATTTATTACATCCTTATATTATTATGAAAAAAATAATATGTATTTTTATATATATATATATTATTTACGCTCTTTGAATTATTAATTTTTACATAAATATATCTAATTTTTTATTTACATACTATAAAATTAATTAATTATTTTAATTTATTAACTTATAAGTTTTTACTTGCTTTTTGTATATAAATAAAATTATTTTTAATTAATATTAAAATAAAATATTTTTTTTTATTACGCACTAAAATTAAATAGTAATTAAGCATTGATAAATAAATATATACCCCCTTTATTATATTATTTTTTAATAATATTTTATATTTTTAAAATAAAAATATAATTTACCTTAAATAATTCAAAAATGATTTTTAAAAATGAAAAATAAATAAAAAGTATTTATTACACACTATTTTTTTAAAAAAATATTATAATTGAATTAATTAATTTTATTTTATTTTATTTTATTTCATTTCATTTATTTTTTTTTAATTTTTAACATTTTTTTTATATTGTTTCTTAAAAATTGCTTAGATATTGACTTAATTATATTATATAAAAAAATTACATTTTTTTAAGCCTAATATAGTTATATAAATACAGTAAGAATTATCAAACAAATGTAAATCTAAAAGAAAAATTAAAATATAAATGATTAAAAATATTGCTTCTACCTTTGACATATTATAATCTATATATATTTTGTAAATATTTGAATAATAAATATTATATTAAATTATAATAAATTATAATAAAATAAAATTTTATATATAAATAATAATAATTTAAATATATTTAATGAAGTTTTGTAATATATATATTTTATATTTATTTTAATGTAATATTATAACAATAATATTTGACGTATTATTATAATTAAAATAAAAATGTAATAAAAAAATCTATAATTAATTTTCTAGAAGTAATATATATAAAAATATTAGAAAAAATAGGTGAAGATATATATTAAATTTCAATTAGCAAAAGATCAAAAATTATTAAACAATATAAAAATTAAATGAGAAAAAAAATTAATTTAAGGACATAAAAAGAAAAATACAAAAACCAAATTTTAAATTAAAAAATTATATTTAAGAAGAGCTAATAACTTATTAAAAATAACAATAGGTTCAATTTTTTATGAAATAAGAGTAATATTTATAATTTATGAAAAAAAACTAAATGCAGTTTGAATTAAAATAAACTATATTTCTTATTTTTTAACAAAAATATAACAAAAAAAATGTTATTTAATAAAAGAAAAAATATTTTAAATAATGTATTAATAAATATTTTAAAAGACTATGTTTTATAAAAATTAATTTTTAATTTTATAATATTCAATATTTTACAAAATATCTTTTTAATTAATTTTTTTTGAATTATTATTGAAATTTTACTTCTAATTTATAATTAATATATTAAATTATTTTTAAAAATCTTATAAATCATACACATACATATTAATTTTTTTCAAAAATAAATAATTATTATATTTAAGATATTTTTCAAATCAAGAAAATAAATTTAAATTTAATAATTTATTTATTTACAAATAAAAAATAATGTATTTTATTTTAAATATTATTTTTATATTAAATAAACAAAATTGCATTATATACAAAAATTAAATAAATTTCTATAAAGTTAATATATAGTTCTCATTTATATGTATTTAATATTAATATATTAAAAAAAAAAATATTCAATATATAAATATATTATTTTATTTTATTTTTGGTTATGATCCATAAATTACAAAAAAATTTAAATGCTAAATAAAATATTTTTATTTTAATTTAAATAAAAAAGTTAAAATAAAATAAAAACTATGAATTTTTTAAATAAAAATATTAATAATAAATTAAATTAATATCTAATTAATATATATGTATAATAGAATTATATTAATGTTATGAAGACTAAAAATGAAAATTAAAAACATACAATAAAACAAAATATAAAATTTGAAAAAAAATATCTAAAAAATTCTTGATTGAATATTTTAACTTTTAAAATTTAAATTAATAAAAAAAATCAATTAATAGACTTGAGATAAATTCGAATCAATATAATCCTGAATTAATAATATTTGAAATAAATCAAAAAGTATCCAGACATATTGTGAATAAAAAAAAATATATTCAAAAATTAAATATATAAACATAAGTACTAAGGTTAAATAGGTAAGAGTAATTAATAAAAGCCTTTTCATTAATTTGAAATTACTAAAAAAAAAACTAGTTAATTAAATTATAAATAAAAAGTAAATCATATAGAATAAAAATAAAAAAATAAATAAAAATATAATATATAAAATAAATAAGAAAAAAAAAATATATATATTTATATATATTTTTATTTTTACATATATTTATTTATGTATATATTTTTTATTAATAAATTAAAATTTTTATTATATAATCATTCTAATTTTCTATTTAATTTATTTATCTTTAAATTAATTTACTTTTTATATATTATATATCATATTTTTCATTTTTTATTATCTTTTTTATTTATTTTAATTTCCTATAATATTATGTTTTTGTTTTACTTTTATTTCTTATTTATAAGCCTCTAATATTAATTTTAAATATTATTTATACCTTTAAATAATATTTTATAATCTAAAAAATTAGTATTTAAACCGATATATATCTTCTAATAATTATTAATAATAAAAATTTAATTTAATAAAAATAAATCTATATTTAAAATTATTTAAAAAGTAATTTTTTATTTTTTTCTGAATAATCAATAATATCATTAGCAATAGGTATAAAATGTTATTATAAAAATCCTATAATATAAAATTATTATTATTAATATTTTTTTAATAAACAGATTTAAATATAAAATAAATTCATTAAAATAAATTTTAAAGTTATGAAATATTGAATATATAATTTTATGTTTATATTCTTATTTAGCTCCTTACTTTTAATTAATTAATTTTATCAAATATTTATTATACTCAACAAATAAATTAGTGTTTTATTTTATAATTAAAAATTAACTATATTTATATTAAAATATCATATTTGTTATAACTCATTTTTTTATTTTCATTTAAATATATTATAAAATTCTATTGATTGATATTTTTTTATTTAATTTTTTGCTTTCGTTAAATTTAAATATTTTTAGATGAATATTTAGATAAATTATATTTTTTTAAATTTATTTGATATAATAAATATTATGGCGTTTTTCTTGATTTTGATTCATTTTTTTTTAAATAAATACAGAAAAAATAAATAAAAAAATGTTGAAAATTAAACATTATATAACCATTTTGTAAATCTTTCTCAATCTAATATGCTCTATTGAAATAAATAATATAAAAATTAAACATATAAGCTCTTAATTTTGTAAGTTCGATACTTAATGTTATGTATATTAAACAATAATTGTAAATATAATAACAATTGTATATTTATATTTGAAATTTTAAATAAAATATAAGTTTAAAATAAAGAAAATTTTTAACTTTATAGAAATATCTCTTATTATGAAAAGATAGTTTAAGCACTGCGATTCCATATATAATATTGAAAGATAAAGATTAATAATATATACTAAATTTATAATTATTTTATAATGTTTTTTGTTTATATCTTTTTTAAGATATTTTTATATTTTTTTTTATTTAAATTATTTAAAAAAAATTAACCAGAAATATAATTTTTACTCTTAAAGTTTTCACATTTCTATTAAAAATATAGAAGCAAATATATTATATACTTAAATATATATAAACTAATAAATATAACTATTTTTTTTATTTTAATTTTTTACTAGGACTATTAGATTTCTATTTCAACAATTTAAAATTTAATCAATTAAATTTTCGTAAAAACTTATTACTAAAATGATTAATTTTTTTTGTTTACTCTTTATTAAGAATTATATTAGATTCTCGAGTTTACATTCTTATTTTTTTAGCATTAATTAAATTTTGCTAATAATTTTATGGCAAGCTATTAAAGTTTTTTAATGTATTCAACATTTTCATTATTATTATAATTTTAACTAAGTAAAGTGTATTTATATAAAAAAGAATAAATAAAAATACTTTGTTTTTAATTTTTTCTTAATCTTTAATTATATTTATAATATAATTTTTTTTATAAATTCAAATGCTTCTCCGAATTTACTTAATAAAAATTTATTTTTAGAAATAAAATACTAATTGTTTTGTTTATTAAAAATCTATTTATTTAAAATAAAATCTAAATATAAATCAATCTTTTTTCAAGTATTTTATCAAACATATACATATTATCTTAAAATATTACATACTCTTAATATATTTTTATTATTAAACCTAAATCAGGTTTTTTATAATATCTATATATAAATCATAAGCATTTAATTTAAAAAAAATGTATATATTTTTATTTTTAAGTAATTTGAAATTTTTCTAATTTTTTTATATTAATTTTTTATTTTTCTTCTTCTCAAACTTTTTTTCTTCACTATTTCATCATAATTCAAATATTAGAGTTATTTTATTTTTTACAAGTTTTTTTTCTTTTAATTTTAAATAAAGTTAAAAATTTTATCTATATACTTAAAGAGTATTTTCGATTTTAATTATCCAATATGAATATTTACAATTTTTTATTTAAAATTTATTAAAAATTATTTAAAAATATAAAACTTATACATATTATTATAAACGTTATTATATTAATATATCTGCTATATCATCTAAAAAGCTGTTAGTTTATCATATTTTTAATTTAATTATATACATATTAATTAGGTTAATTACTCATAAAACTTTAAAAAAATTAAGCTTTATATATTTAAAATATATATAAGTTCATAATTTTTGTTTTATCAATCATATATAAGACAAACTTAAATATTTATCAAATAATTTTTATATATATATTTTATTATATGTATTTTTATATTAGTATTTATATATAAAATAAAAAATATTTATAATTATATTTTCGAATAAAAAAAAAATTATATATAAAATTAATATATTATATTGTTATTTTATTTTTATATAAATTTTACATAATCTAATAAGATTATAAGCATATTAAATAGCTTTAATTTCCAATTATAAAAATTTTAGCTATCTTTTTTATTAATAACAGAATTAATTATTATTATTATTACATAATCTTAGTAAATATAAAAAATATATTATTTTCGTTATTTTCTGTTTATGAATAATTTGTCATATTATTTATTTTGTAAATAAATTATAATTTATTTTAATCATCTTACCTTTAAATATTTTTAATACATAGATAAAATCTTATATAAAAAAATTATTATTAATATTTTTAAAGATTATAATTATACCATTAAAATAATACTAAATTTATATTATAAACGAAAAAATTAAAAATAAATACGTAAATCTTTTGACAAAAATATTCATTAATTTTTTTTTAATTTTATTATATAAAAAATTTGTTTATAATTTTTTAAAAATAAAATATTAGTTTAAAAATAATAAGAATATTATCAACATATTAATAATTAATATTTTAATATTAGAATATATTTTATATTTAAAAATAAAAAATAGATATAAGTATTATAAAATTATATTAATATTTTTAATTAATTTATAATTATTATAATTATTATAATTATTATTATTATTATTATTATTTTTATTATTAGTATTTTTATTATTATTATAATTATTATATATAATTTTAAAATTTAACCAATACAATATTTTCAATTTTTTTTTTTATTTTTATTATATTTTTATACTTATCATATAATCATTTATTATTATTTTTATTACTTTTTTTTTTTTTTTGTGAATTATTTTATTATTATGTAGGTATTTATATATTCTTTTATATTTTATATACATATTTTTTTTTTTTACATTATTATAATTAAGTTTAATTATATAAATTGATTAATTTTTTTAAATATTTTAAAAAATTTATTTTATAATTTTAGGCATAAATTACAAAAAAATTATATTATATTTTTATATTAATTTTATTCAAAATTTATATTTTAAGAATTTTAATTAAAAAAAATAAGTATAATATTTATTTTAAATTGATTTATTTATTAAAAGTCATATTCTTACTTTTAATTTTGTTAATAAGAATTAGTTTATAATATATCTGAGTAAAATATAATAAATAATCATAAATTATTAAATAACTAATAAATTAAAATAAATAATTATTTAATTAAAATTATTAAAATATTAATAATTTTTATAATAATAATTCAATAAAAATACATATTTTTGTTTAGAAAAGATAATCTTATTTAAAATAAATTAATATTTCTTTATTTAAATAAAAAAAATACTATATATTAAATATTTAAATTAATATTTGTTTTTTAAATTAAATAAAATAAATAAAATTAAAAATTATATATTTATATAAAATAAATAATTAATTTAAAAATATATATATATTTATATATATATATATTTATATATATAATTAAAAAGAAATATATTTTCTAAAATATTTTTTTATCTTTTTAAAAATTATTAAATAATTTAATAAAAATTTTAATTTAATAGTAAGAAACATTGAAATACGTATAAATAGTTTATAAATTTATATTTCATAAAG
>NW_004086841.1:0-30041 GCF_000220395.1 Ichthyophthirius multifiliis
TATTTAAAAAAAAAATAATAAATAATATTAAAAAAGACTATTAATTTAAGATTTGTATTCAAATTTATATAATGTATAATTTAAAAAAATTATTATTATATATAAATTATAAAATATAAAAAGAAAAATAAAATTATAAATAAATATAAATAAATATAAATAAATATAAATAAATACAAATAAATATAAATAAATATATATAATTTTTTTTTTTTTTAAAAAATATAAATATAAATATATATATATATATATTTGAATTATTATTATATTTCTCAAAATATTTTTAAAATTTATTATATATAATTAATTTAATTATATTTTTATTTTTTTTATATTTAATATATAATAACATACAAATATTTTTAAAAAAATATTTAATTATTAATTATTATATTTTATGTAAAAAAAAATTATAAAATTTTTATTTATTATATTATATTATTATCAATATTTACTTTCAAAAAATATACATTAATTTAAATTATACAAAATATATATTTATTATTTTTTTATTTCTTAAATTATATTAAATTTTTATTACAATATTATATTTTTTAATTATATATTAGTACACCATTTTTTTTTACTAAATAATAATCTTATATATTTTATACTTTTATTAAAATAATAAAAATCAAATTTTTATACTTTCTATATAAATATTTATATTTTATAAATTCTTTATTTAGTCAACTTATAATAAAGAGTTTTAATTTTTCATTTTAATTTCGTTATTAATTATTGAATTATTGTTTAAATTATTTTAATTTATTTTCAATTTTGTAAAATTTTTTATTTCTATATGATTTTAGGTTTATATGTTCATTTATAATTTATTTTACATATATTAATACTCTTTTTATTTTTTTATTTTAAAATAATTTATTAACTGTACAATAAAAAATATATATTTTATATTTTTACTTTTTTCTTCAAGTTTTTTCTTTATCAAATCAACTTATGAATCAATGTCTTTTTTATAATATTGTCATTTTAGTTCGACTTTTCTTCAAAGTCTTATAATAGTCTTTATACTTCTTACTTTTTTTCTTGATGAGTTTCAGCTATTTATTTAAATATATTTAATTTAACTAATCTTTCAGCTTTTTTCATATTTAAATCATAAATATTATCCTTTGTTTTATTTTTATATTAAATTTATATTTTATATAAAATTGATTTTTCATTTTTTTTTAAAAAAAAAAACAGTAAATAATTATTTTAAAAAAGTAAAATACTATTAAAGCTTTTCTTCTCATATTATTATAATCTAAAAAAATCTTATTTTTTTCTATGTTTTCATATTTTTTATTTAATAATATTGACTCGCTCATTTCTATTTTAGAATTTATTGAAATAAAACTATTTTCTTGAAAACTATTACTTATATCAGAATTAAAATAAAGATTTTTTTTATCCTTATTATATATGAGATTTAACGATTAATTAGTTGTGAATAAGTTTTATATTTTTTCTAAAAAATATATTTATATTGGATCTTTTTTCATATTATAATGCTCAACTAAGTTAGAATATAAAAAAATAAGTTGATTTAATTATTCTAAATTTGTTATTTCTGTCAACTTATTTTCAAGGCTTAATATTTACAAAAATATTTCCTTTGGTAAATTATTTTTAGATTTTTTTTTTAATAATTAATTGATCATTATTATGTTTTTTGGTTTATTATATATAATTTTCAGTTTAAAAAATATTTGAATTTATTAATAAAATTGATATTTAAAATAATAATTAACATATATTTTAAAATTTAGTAACTTCTTATTAAAAATTTAAAAATTATTATTATATTATAATTATTTATATTCATAGTGGTTTTTTTAGATTAAAAAAACATCATAATGTTTTTTGTTTTATTTTTATTCTTATATTAATATAAAAAAATTAATATAATTTTATTATAAATTTTTTATATATAGGTTTTATTAATTGTAATAATAAAAATTAATATTCTAAATAAAAAAAAATTATGAAAACTATATTTTACAATTTAAAAAAATAAAAAATTAAGAATTATTTTTTCGAACATTTATAAATAAATTATATTAGAATTTTTTATTTATTAAAAAAGATAAAATAATAAAAAAAAAAAATTAATTTCTTATTTATAATAAATTAATTAATTTTGACATAAAGATAATAAAAATTATTTTCAAAAATAAAAAAATTCATAAATGCTTAAAATTATTGTAAAGTACATCAGGATTATGAATTTCCATAATGTAAATTGCTTCATGAATAAAATTTTCATAATCCAAACATTTTTCGAAATTTTTTTTATCACTTATGAACTGTTTATATTTACTACTATGTTTTTCGCCTTAAAATAAACTTAGAATTGGCCTATTTAAAATAAAAACAGACAAATTTTTATTTAATTTCATTTAATGTTTTCCATATTAACCCCAAATCAACAATATATCTTTTCTGTTCCAGTTTAAATTATCTTATTTATAAAATCTTCTATCAACATCCGAAAAAAAATAGGGATTTTCATAAGCTAATCTTCCAATCATACACCCCATTAGATTATTTTCTTCTTTTAAAATATTTTCTATTTATTAAAATGTTTTGAATCCTCCATTTATACTAAAATCAATATGAGGAAAATCTTATTTTAATTACAAAACAAAATCATATTTTAAAGAAGGAACGATTCTATTTTATGAAGGAGTTAAACCCTATTTATATAAAAATTTAAATATATATATATATATATATATATATATATATATAATTATATTTATAAATATATTTATATTTTTTTTAATTTTATTAATAATTAATTTTATTTTATATTTATTTATATTTTTTTTTTTACTATTACCTTTAATATTGCTATTCTTGCATGAACAATAAAATGTTAAACTTTACCATTTTCAGAAATTTCTTAAACAAATTTTTATAAAAATTCATATTAATCCAAATTATCAACTCCCAATCTACATTTTATTGTACAAGGTATTTTTAATATTTATTGCATTTTTTGCATTATTTTTGAAACTGTTTCTGGTTCTTTCATTAAACATGCTCCGAATTTACCACATTAAACTCGATCAGAAGGGCATCCTACATTTAAATTTATTTCATCATAACCTATATCTTAGCATATTAATGCAGCTTCTTGTAATTTATTAGGGTCACATCCTCCTAATTAAATTACTACTGGATGTTATATTGGATCAAACTATAATAAATTTTTCGCTTTTTGAGGATTTTGGTTTATAAAAGATTCATGAATCATTTCTGTGTACAAGACAGAATGCTTTGTTAAAAGTCTCATAAAATTTCTAAAATGAGTATCTGTTATGTCCTTTTTTTTTATGTTTTTTTTTTTTATTTTATCTTACTATCATTGGCGCTACTGATATTTTATGTAGATTTTTTTAATCTATTTTAATGTTTTTTGAATTTAAAAATTACTCTATTCCATAAAAGTTTTTTATTTCGAATTTTTCTTGTTCGTGATTTATAGTATATTATTGCTAATATTTGATATTTTCCATTTTTTATAATTTTACTTACTTTTTTTTAAAAAAAAGTTTTTTCTATTTAACTTTATTTTATTTAATTTTTTTTTTTTTGTAATACAATATTAATATATTCTACTTATTTTCTATTTTATTATTGAAAGTATAGAATTTATATCTTTTTCTTTTTTTTTTTTTCAAAAAAAGCTTATATTATGTTTTATTATTTACCAATCTTTTTTATTTAAACTATTTTAATTTTTGGCTTTTTTATATTTATATGAATAAAAGAATTTTAAATAAAAATAATTTTTTAGAAAAAAAAAAAAAATTAAAATTTTGTCATTGATAAAATTTGAAATTTATGATAAAATAAAATTAATAAGTAATTATTTTTATTTTTTTATAAAAATTAAATAAAATAAAAAAAAATTAGATGAATAACATAGAAATAAATATAAACTCAAATAGTTTGGATTCAAAACAATTTTTTTCACCCTTTTAAAATTATCAATTACATATATTTTAAAACAGTTAAAATTCTTCGTTTTTTAAACTAGGACATATAGGAGATTAAGAATAAATTGACGAAGAAAATAATAAAATAAATGAAACTAAAGAAAACATATATTAAAAAAAAATAGAATAAATAAATAATGAATAAAAAATAATACAAATTTAAAATATAAATTCAGCATAATTTACTAAAAAATAAAATTTTAAAAATTAATAAAGTATAAAAAAAAATAGTTATGAAACATAAATAAGTTAAGATTATTAATTAATGAAAAAAAGTTAATTTTAAAAATAAAGTAAATGTTTTTAATATATATTTATTTAATATATAATTGTATATGAATTCATTTTTTTATATAATCTTTTGTATATAATTAAAGTATTTGAAGAAAATTATAATTTAAAATTAATAAACTCAAGTTCTTATAAATAATTTAATAAAAATCCTAATTGTATAAAAGCAATAAATATAATCTAAAATGTCTTTAAAAAATCAGCAAATCGTCTTTTAACAATAGATAGACATGTTAATAAATTTATAAATTAATTAAAAAATCGAAGTATTTTTCGAAAAGTAGATAATTTATTATAAAAAGACTTTTTAATTATTTCAGATAAGTCTTACTTTCATAATAATATAACTAATAATAAGTTATTATTTAATAAAATATAAAAATACATAAATTGTTTAACTAAAAAGTTAAATCGTTATATAATTTTACCTAGTGATAAATTTAAAATAATATGGGATATATAGAATATTTTTATGACTTTTTTTTTTCTTTATATATATTCTATATTGATGTTTTTTGGATAATTTGAGTAGAATTTAGAATACTTAAATTATTATTTTTAAACTAATTTAGTTCTTTTTATTATTGATTCTTTCGTGAATTTTAATTCGGCTTATTTTTAAAAAGATCAGCTTATTAAAGAAAGAAAATTAATCTCTTTAAAATATTTTCAATCTTTATTTGTTTTTGATATTATTCCTGTTTGTATTATTTTCTTTTAACTTAATTTTAAACACAAGAATATTTTTTATAACGAAAAAAATAATATATTTATCTATTTTATTCATCTCCTGGTTTTTCTTAAAAGTTTTTCGTTAAAACATAAAAGATTACTTTTAGAAAATATAATTACATTAAAAGATTACGAAAAATTAAAATTAAAATTATTCGATTTAATTATTTTTGTGTTTTTAGCGGCACATATAATTTCTATTTTATGGCATTCATTAGCTATTTTCGAACAAGTGAATTTATTTGAAACCAATTGGCAGTCTAAAGCTAATATAGCGGATTCTGGATGGATTACAAAATACATTTATTCTATTTATTGGTCTGTTACTACTATGAGTACAGGTAAAAATAAAGTAAAATTATATATATATATATATATATATGTATGTGTAGTATTTTTCTTTACTATATTTTTAATTAGTTGGATATGGAGATATTACTCCTTCAAATTATTTAGAAGCCCTATTTGCCACTTTTAATATGATTTTAATGAGTTGTGTATTTGCTTATTCTATAAATAATATAGGAATGATTTTATAAGAAATAGAAAAAAGCTCAAAAGAATTAAGAGAAGATATAAGTACTATACAAAGGTTATTTTTTGTTATATTATAAAAATATATAACAAAAATATATATATAAAATAGATATTTAAGTCGAAATAATATAAATATAACATTAAAATGTCGAGTAAGGCATTATTTAAATTTTTTAGCAAATGAATAATAAGATAGAAATAAAGAAGAAGAAGATAAAGTGTTAAAAAAATTATCAAATAAACTTTAAGATGAGATTCTAATAGAAATAAATTCAAGAATAATTAAGAATTATTAAATATTTTACAAGAACTTTTAATCTTAAACTTTATAGAAAACTATTTTTATAATGAAGGAGATTTTAATATCGCCGAATCAAATTATTTTTAATGATAATGATTTGGATGATTAGGCTATTTATTTTATCAAAAGTGGGATTATAGAAATTTATTATTCACAATATAAAGATAAAGTAATCAAAACTTTAAACCAGAATTAGCTTTTTGGAGAAATTTCCTTTTTTTCAGGTCTCCCAAGAAAAGCTTCGGCAAGAAGTGTAAATTTATCTACTTTATATAAAATTGAAAGGAAGGATTTTCTAGAAATAGTGAGATAAAATAAGGACGATTTTGAAGTTTTTAAAATGATTTAAGAACAAATTATTTTCTAAAAGGATTTTTCGATGATTAGTATTGAATGCTATTAATGTGGATAATTAGGACATATGGCTGAATTTTGTCATAAAACACATTAAGAATTTGATTAATAAAAAATTATTTTAAGTAGTATTTTTTCTATTTTTTAAAAAAGAAAAAATGATTTTATTCGAAGAAATTCAATTAAAAATCCTTTATTTAAACCATTGTAACAAAAAATAAAAAAAAAAATTATTTAAAAAAAAATAAAAAAAAAAAGAATTTATTTAAAAAAAATAAAAAAAAAATTATTTATTTAAAATAATAAAAAAAAAAAAGAATTTATTTAAAATAAAAAAAAAAAAAAAAGAATTTATTTTAAAAAAAAAATATTTAAAACAAATAAAAAAATTAGGTTAATATTTTAAAATAATAAATCTATTTGTTAATATTTAAAATAGAATTTATAATAATTGAATTCTTAACTTTTTTTATTATTTAATTAAAATTTAGATGATTTAGATGATGAATAAGAGGAATATGAATATGAAGAATTTGAAGAAGAAGACGAATAAGTAAAGGATGATGAATTTGAAGATGAGAATTAAAAAAATTTAATTATTGAAGAAAATTCTGATGAAGAAGAAGAAGATACAATGTCTGTTTTAAGCAAAATTAATTCCAATTCTTCATTTTAAAAATAAGAATTATCAAAAAAAATTATATAGTAATATAATTCAGAATCTTTAATAGAAAGTTAAGCAGATATTTAAAAGCCAATAAATAATTTTCCAGAAACAAAATAATCCTATATTTCTAAAAATATGACTTCTTTAGTAGAAGAATTAAAAGAAAATCATTTAAAAGAAACAATAAATGATATTTAAAGATTAAAAAATCGAAAATAAAGCAGAAAAATAAGCTTTTTATAATAAAACATTGGAAAACAAGGATTTTAAAATAATGAGAGAAATTAAGAAAAAAAGCAAAGTATTTTAGTACGAAATTAAGATAAAAAACAAACTATTTTAGAAGGAAATTAATAAAAAAAATAAAGCATTTAAATATAAAATTAAGACAGTAAGTAAAGTATTTAAGAGATTAGTTTATAAATTGATTAAAATAATATACAATAATAATTCTTAAATTTTTTAAAAATGACTACTATGGCCTTAAATAAAGAAGAAAATTAACAAGAAATATAATTATAATAAAATTGTAATTCTAATATTTTTATAGAAGATTATGATAGAATTAAAACTTATAAAAAATTCTTTCCATATAATAATTTTGATAATGTTATTGCTGGGGCTAGGAAAAAATAAATAGAACTTAAAAAATTAAAAAATGGTAAAAAATTATTAAGTAGTATATAATCTACAAGTAAAAGAAGATGTAATCTTAATAATAAACATGTTAATTTGATAGAAAACTTTGCTTAATAATTTAGTATTAATAATAAAGACGATATTTATTTGATTAAATAAACTGTAATTTCATATGGAGTTGGTTAAAAGTATAATAATATATATCCTAAAAATAAAAATAATTGAAAATATGTGTTGTATATTTAAATATATGTATATATATATATAATATATATTTATATATATATATAAATTTATGTTTTAATAATATTTTATTTTATATATAAAACTATTTTTATATATTTTTTATATATAATATAATTATAAATATTTAAAAAGTTGTTTAAATATAATATAATTTATATTTACTTTTTGGTTTTATAAAATAAATTTTCAAATACATTAAATAAAAATATATTCTTATAATAATTATGAAATATATTGTTTTTTCTTTGATAATTTATATTTTTTATATTCCCTTTATTATATATAATAATTATTTTATCAAAATTATATTTTTATAATATCAACTATCGGATATACTTATTATAGAATAATGTTTATTTGTTTCAATAATGTTATTATTATTGATACTAATATTTTAGTTAATATTTAAATTAGAATTAATATTACTAATTTATTATTTTTAATTTTATAATATCATATCCACATTTTATTGTAATATATTATTATTTTGTTGTTAATCCTATTAAATATCATTTTATTTATTAATATTTAATTAATTTTATTCTTAGAAAGATTAATCTGAATTTATTTAAATAACTTGTTAACATTAAATATATTATTCATTTTATACTTATTATTAGTTTTGCACTTATTATTAAGTTTGTTATTATACTTATATTTATTTCTACTATTATACCCGTGACTCATTTTAAATTTGAGTATTTTTTTTTCTTTTGCATTATTTGTTAGATTTTTTTTGTTTTTTGGATTTTTTTCTGGTATTTTTATTTTTACTTATTTTTTTCTTAATAATTTTTTATTAAAATTATTTTTTTTAATTTAATTCAATTTTTATAATATTTTCTCCAAAATTTTATTTTTTTAACTTTATTTATTTATCTTTTAAAAAAATTCTAATTTTAGTTTCATTATTATTTGTAATAATAACTTTAGTGTTTTTTTGATTTCTTCTTTAAATATTATTATTTTCTTATATATTTTTTTTTTCTTATATAATATTATTTTCTTAAATATCATTTTTTTGTTTGTCCATATCTAATTTCAAATCAACTTTTCTTTTAATATTTTATAGTTTAATTTTCACACTATTATTTGATTTATTAGATTTAATATCAATTTTTTTAATTTCCTTTAATTTTTTATATTTTATATTATCATAATTAATTTATAGGTTTTAAAAGTTTGACTAAATATTATTAAAATCTTTTAAATCTTCTTTTATAATTTGATTTTATTTATCTATATCTATTTAATTTTCATTATTTTATTAATTTAATTTATTTTTAAGAATTTTTTCCTTTTTTAAACTTAACATTTTGCTTTTGTATTTTTTCATTGCTTTTTTTGAAGGAAAATACATATCTTAGATTTCTTCTTCTTCATCTTCACTATCTCCAAGATTTTTTTCATTTTTTTAAGGACTTGGATTTACATTTGTAAAAGTAACTTTTTTAATTTATTTAAAGCTATTTTTTCTTCGTTTTATTTATATTTTAAAATTCCTTTTAATTTTTAATTTTAATTATTTATCTCATTTTAATTTATTTATTAATTATTATTTGTATCTTTCTAATCCTATATTTATTTATCTTATAAATTTATTTAAGGGGCCTATTATTTTTAAATTCTTTGTTTATTTTCTATGTTTGAATCTTTTTTTTTTTATTATTATTGAAAAAAAAAAAAAAATTTAATTAATTATTTAAATATTTTTTTAAATAAAATTAAGATAAATCTTACATTTATCATATTTTTTTTATTTTATTTATTACTTTGAGTTTAACTCTATTAAATAACCTTTCTTTATCTTTTTTCAAACATAATATTTCCTAAATCTAATAGCTTTAAAAGACGATTAAACTTTAATTTATTCTATACATTAAAAAATAATTAATCATAAAGAATAAAATCTTTAATTTACATTATTTTCCTCATTTTTAATCATTTTTATTTATATAAAAAAAAACTTTTTTTTTTTTTTTTTTTTTTTTACGTAATAAAATAATTACTTTTAAAAAATTATATATAATATTTATTTTAAATATAATTTTATAAAGAAAATATATTTTTTTTTTATATATATATATATATTATTTTTTAAATATTTTCTTATATATATTTTTTAAATATATGTCTATTTACTTATTTTATATTATATTTATTTATTTGAATATGAAATTTAAAAAGCCTATTTTATTTTTAGTTTAATTTCAAGCTTTTTAATATATAACTTCATATCCTCAAAATATTAAAATTAAATTATGAAATTCAATTAATTTTTATTATTTGAAAAATAATTTCTTTTTAATAAACTTTCTATTGTATTTTTTTAGAGTCATTTTTTAATTGAAAAATATTTATAAATCGATAATCCCTATAATTTACTCTTTTCTTTTTATTTTAATAAAAATAAAAAATAAAAGAATATATTAATTCATAATTATATTAAGTAATGTTACTATTTTAAAAAATATATATATAAATTTAGAAAAACAATAATTTTATATCTTATAATTATATACTTTTTATCAAATCATGTTTATTTTTAAATAAGTATATATTAGTATCATTTATTTTCGTTTAAACTAGGTTATTTATTATTTATTTTTGATGAAAGTATTTCTTTATTTTAAAAAATTTAAATTTATAAAAGTTAAAACTTAAACTTGTTTGTTTATCTTATTTTTAAAAAAAATTAAAATTTTAATTTATGTTTTTAAATAAATTACTAA
Organism: Ichthyophthirius multifiliis; assembly: GCF_000220395.1. Classification (NCBI taxonomy): domain Eukaryota; phylum Ciliophora; class Oligohymenophorea; order Hymenostomatida; genus Ichthyophthirius; species Ichthyophthirius multifiliis. Next base: position 10,510 of record NW_004086841.1, read on the forward strand.
TTTTTTATAATTTCCTAAATTATTGTTATTATTAATTATATATTTTGATCAAGAAATTCAGAGATGTTTTTTTAAATATATTTTAAAGCATAAAAATGTTTATTATTTTAACTTTAATTTTTAAATAAAATAAAAAAATAAAAAAAATTTAATTATTAAACTAAATAGAATTTCCTCATATATATTTTTTTAATAAAATAAAAAAACAAAAAAATATTATGAAATATAATAAAAATACCAAAAAAAATAATATTATCCCACCCCTATCTATATATGAAAAATTAAATGTTGATCATTAAATTATTTTTTAATATATAATTATTTTTCATATATATATTTTATTTGTGTTTAAATTTTTTATACTTGACTTATTTCAAGTAATAAATATTTATTATATTTATAAATCTATGGTTTTCAAATACAAATTAATATTAGGCTAATTTTTTATAATTGAAGAAAGTTTTTAAAGCATCCCAAATAATTTATTAGAATACTATTTAATGCAACTTTTATAAACTAAAAGATAATTTATTTTTAATAGGTTTTATTTTAATTAAAAATAAAATATTATTAAAGAATAGTGAGCAAAATCGACTATATTTCTGTTTATATAAGTTTGCATTAAATTATTTAACTTAAGAACTATAGCAAATTTCTATAATCCTTTATAAGATTTTAAATGCGGAATAATAAAAGTCTTACAAATCATATGATAAACTAAAATTTATAATTAATATTTTTAAATTTTTCTATTTTGTCGAAATTCCATTTTTTTATAATTTTAAAGTTAGGTAATTTATTTTTACAACTATGCAAAAAATAATAAAATATTAAAAATAAACTTAATACTTAAATTATACTTTATAAAATTTATAACTAAGCTTTTTAGTTTACATTATTTTTCATAATTCATTAATTAACTTTGTTATTTATTTAAGTGTAAGTAAGTCACATTCACCTGATTGGCTTCCTAGAATCAAGGTAAAAAAGCTTAATTGAATACCGTATTTATAAAATATATTAAAGATGGAATTAAAATAATTGCTGTTTAAGTTTAATTAAGAAACATATTAAGAAAATATAAATTTATTTATTAATAATATCTAAAAAATAAAATTAAAAAATAAATAACAAGTATATTATATTAATTTAATAATACTAAAAATTTTAATTAATTTAGCCCAATATATAATAATATTAATATATTTATAAATAAAAAAAATTAAAATATACTAATATAACAAATAAATTACTTATATAATTTTAATGATTGTAAATTTATATTTTATTTCTTTTTATTAACTAGAATATATTGATTAGAGTTTATAATTCATGTTCTCTGTATTATTAAATTATTGTTTTTACTTATATTGAAGCAAAAATATCCTAATATTAAGCATACTCAGATTCCTTTTATTAACTCGTCTAAATATTCTTAAGCCTAAGATCTTAAATTTGATTCTATTAATAATTCAATTTGTTAATAAAAAATTATTATTTTTATTTAAACAAAAATACTTAATAAAACATATTCTAATTAAATATAGTTTTTAAAAAAATGTTTTTATTTATATATATAATATTTTGGTCTTAAAAATAATTTTATTTTACAAAAAATACTCAATATTATTAAAAAAAATAGGCCTATATACATTGATTTTTTTATTTTTTTTATAGAATATTTAACAAAAAAATATAATAAAAAATAAATAATAAATTATTATTTAAAAGTAAGATTTTTTTATAAATTTAATCTTTTCATGAAATTAGGACTATTGCTTACTTCTTCAGTTTGGTATAAATATAAACCAAATAAATATAAGTTTATTTTTTATTCTATGTTTTTAAATATTTAAACCCGCTGTGATATGGACTCTAAAATATTCTATTTTTTTAAAAAAATCAAGCATTTTCAGAATACTTCTCATTATTATTTTTATCGTATTTTAGTTTTTTTATTATTTTACTTTTTTAGATATAAATATTATAATGATATACACAAATTTTTAATTTTAATAATATTATATAGCGTATTATTATGTAATTTTTTCATATGTTAATCATTAAATACACATTAATATCTAAATTTTAATTTAGATATATATAATATAGGTATTTAATGTTTTCGGATGTAATATGAATATAAAAATATCTGATTATGTTGATAGTAAATAACTCATAAATAAAATAAAAATTTATTTATATTAAATTATATTTTTAAAAAACATAATATAAAAATGAACGATTAGTTAATTTTAATATGAAAATTAAATAGTAAAAAAAAATTTAATATATATATACAAATAATAGAAATATTTTAATAAGTTTAATTTCTATATATATATTATATTAAATTAAGTATAATATTTTTTTATATAAGCCTTTTTTTTAACTAAATAAGGTGTTAAAAAAAATCAAATTATGATCATTTAGTTAATATTTATACATTATTTTTTTTTTCAAAAGGCTTTAATGCCGGATTTTTTAAAGTATTAAATTAGCTTTTTTAGATTATTCCGTTTTATTCTTTTTCTTTTTTAAAAAAATAAATTAAAAAAAATAAATATTTTTTTTAGAATTACTCTAAATAACGGCGGGTTGTTTTTTAATATCCAATGAACTAACTCTATTCCTAATATTATTTTAAGAATTATTTTAATTATTAAGAAATAATTTTTTTCTTTGTTTCTATTCTTCTTCTTCTGGAATTTATATTTTAGTTCCACTTGCTTTATCAAAATATGTAATTGAACCCTTTTTTAAAAAAAACAAAATAAATTAATTAAAATACTTAAAAATATAATTTAAATTTTACTTTTATCATAGATTTAACAAAATGTTTTATTTAATTATTTTATGTTAAAGAGGAAGAAACAGAATTAGTTTTATTATTATTTTCAATAATAGAGACCATATTATCTTCTGACCATTTAATAGCTCGTTAAATATTATTAGTATTTTTTTCTTGGGAAAATGAGAGTTTTTTTTTTGGAATATTTTTAAAATATAAGTTAACTCCTTTATTTTAACTTATAGAGTTCAAATAAGTATTTGAGATTAGAGCTTCATCAGAACTACTTAATTAATTGCTTTTTAAATCCCAGACTGAAGATAGGCCTGAATTTTTTAATAATTTTTCCTAATTCATTAATTATTATTAAAAATTTGTCGATAATTTTATATGAGATCTTTTATTTTATAAAAAATCTAAACATTTATTCAATGTCCATTTATATTCGTATAATAAATATATTATAGTAGCACATGCACTCCTATTTGTTCCCTTTTATGAAACTATTAGTACACTTTCTCCTTTTTCTTCAGCTTCTTTAATAAAATCTATTATTTTTTAGACAGTATTTTTTTCAAATAAAACTTAGTTTTCGGTTTCTTGCCAGTTAAAAGTTAATTATTTTATGTTTTAACTATATGGAACTACTAACTGTTATCCTGAGCAATTTATTATATTGCTTATTTTATTCATATTTATATAGTCTTAATCCTATTTTTTTATTTTTTAATTACTTTTTTTTCTTTTATTTTTTACTTATATTGAAGATTAGTCTCCCATAAAAAGACCGTCTTTTATTTTAAAACCTCCTACATATAATTATTCTCTTTATTCTTTAGTCATTAATTATTATTTTGATTCATTTTTTTTTTATTTTTATTTTTTTTTTGGAGCAAACAAAATCCAATATTATAATTATAATGTATATCATATTAAATATTACTATACTATTTTATATCATTTAAAGTAAATTAAAAAAGAAAAAATTAATTTACAATAAATTATGGGAATTAAACTATTGAATTATAAAATTACTTAATTAAATTATTTTTACATTTTTCTATTATATTAAAAATTAAAATATATATTTTTATAGATTAAAAACAAATTTTAATAGAAAAAAATAGAAAATTCATAAATATATAAAGATAATGTAAGAATAGATATAACTATATTAATTTTTTTTTTTTTTCTTAAATATTAACCTAATTTTTATTTTTTTATGATAAAAAATAGAATTAAAAAATGAATAAAAAAATTCTATTAATTTATTAATTTAAATTAAATATAATTGAAAATTTATGTTTAAAAAATAATTACAATCATTATTATTTTTTTAAATATAGAAAATAAATCATAAAGTAATTAATCAAATTATATTAAAAATAATAAAATGAAAAATAATATATAAGAATATAAATTCATAATTAAATATTAAATATTTTGTTGATATTAATTATTAATAATTCATTTATTTATAAATCAAATATAATTATATATTTAGTTTAAAATTCATATTAAATATAAATAATAAATATAATCTAAATAGAATTAAAGAATAAATTTTATTCATTAAAAGTCATTAAATAAATAAAATATTTTATTATATATAAAAATTATATATATATATATATATATATATATTTATATTTATATATTTTTATTTATATATTTTTATTAATAAATAAATTATTTATACTTATTCATACTTTTTTTATTATTGATTTATATATAAACTAAATATTTAAAGTACATTATATTTTCAATATTATTATAATGCCTCCAAAAAAAAAAGAAGAATATAAATGTAGATTGTATTTTACAAAAAATATAAATTATATTTTATTTAAATAATTAATAGAAATTATACCTTTATATTAGCAAGATACTTAAACGATTTTTTGGAAATTTAAAAAATTTTCATCTGAAGAATGTTAAAATATTGATAGTTTTTTTACAAATTACACTAAAGAAATAAATGTAAAAATGACTGAAAATATATATGATAACATGTAATTTTTAAGCAAAAGTATTGGAAATCAACTACATCCTTTGTTTATAAAAAATAAAACAAACTAATAAGAAAATCTATCATAATAATAAACATAATTAGAAAAGGAAAAAGATTAAACATAAAAAACTTTAAAAAAAGAAGAAATATAAAAATAAATGTAATAACCAACGTAAAATTTAGAGTTGATTAATTTTTAAGAAGAGCTTCCTCCTTATTTTTAAATTTGTAATGTAAAAATAGATTATGAAACAATGAAAATGTTTTTAGTTTCTATATAATCTACAAATATAATTACTTTAAAGTAAAAAAAAAATAAAAAAAAATTATAAAAAATATAAGATTTTCAAATAATGATTTTGATGAAGAGACATTAAGATTATTAATTTAATTTCTTAATTCAGAAAATAAAATAAAAAGATTATTTTTTGAATGGAATAGCATTGAAAATTTAAATTATAGGAAAGAGTTTTTTGAAAATATTGGGAAACTTAATAAAATCGAAAATCTTATTTTAAGATGTAATAATTTAAAAGGCGAATTAACTTAGGTAATTGCTTAAAGTATAGAAAATAATGAATAAAGTTCTTTGAAATTTATAGATTTATATGATAATTAAATTGATGATTTAGGTATTTTTATTTTTTTTAAAAGGTTTTATTTTTATTTTTAAAAGGTTTTATTTCTTTAGGAAATTTAATTTTTAAAAATAGAAGTTTAGAAGTAATAGGATTAGCTAAAAATAATATAACAAATGTAAATTAATTAGAAAAAATATTTTATAGTATTGGAATGCATCCTTTGACTGAATAAGAATATATTGAATATAGAAACAAAGAATAAGAAAGAGATTAGATAATAGAAAGAAATAAAAAAGTATATATATATATTTTTTTTATATTATAATTATTTTTTATATATACTTACTTTTTTTCTTTTTTTTTTTTAAATAAATAAAAATGCTTAATTTATTTTAAGTTAAAAGGAAAAAAAATAGCTGATGCCGAAAAAGTGCCAATACTTGAGCCTATATAGTAAATATCAGACAATAGTATTAAAATCTTTTAATAAAATATATATTATTAAAAAAAGTATGGGTCTATGTAAGAAATAATAAATTAAACATGCTTAATTTATCATTAAATTAGATAGAAGGAGATGATAATGTTTAAAAATTTAATCAATTTCTTTCTAAAACATAAGAGAAGTTCGAATTAATATTGTTGTATAATCTATTTACAATGAAATAAAAAGAAAATTAAAAATTCGAATTTAAAAAAATTTTATTGCGATAAATATATGTGTTTGATATTATAGAAACAAAAAACATCTGTAAATAATGGAAATTGTTTTCATAAAATAAAAGTATTAAATAATATTTATTATCGTAATATTTTTTATTTTTTCTCCCTTTATTAAATTATTTAAATATGTATTTTATAAATATTATGATTTATAAATTGGTTCTTTATTATAATAAAAAAAAAAAAAAATCAAATAATATTATATTTATATCTATTATCAAAAAATAAATTTATTTTATATAAAAAATTATAAAATACAATTAAAAAAAAATTATAAAATCAAATAAAAAAATAATTAATAAATATTATATTTAATTTATATAAATAATATCTCATATATTATTTAAATAATAATTTTAAGCTTTTCTATAAAAATTATAAAAACTAATACATATTTTTATTTAAAGCCTCAATTTTATATTTTAAAAATTATAAAATAGAATAATTTTTATATTAATGATTATCAAAAATTTTGTTATAATTAATATATTTTGCTTTCAGTAAATAAAAAATATTAAATGCTATGTTTTTTTTATTATTAATATTTATTACTCTTTTTTTCCTTAAATTAATAATGAAAAATATCTAAATATAAATATGATAATAAATTAATTTATTTTGACGAAAAATTAAAAAATAAAATTTATGGTTAAAATTTTTTTAAAGATACTTTAAATTTTTAAACAGTATTTTATGGATTTAAATTAAATAAATTAATTAAATATAAAATTATTATTTTTTCTTAAAAATTAAAAATATTAATAAAATTATTTTGTTTACAATTATTTTACATCATTAATACATAAAATTAAATATTATTAACTTAACTTTAATATAATATAATATATAGCTTTTATATTATTATAAGTTAATTTATTAAAATATTTTGTTTTGAATTATAATTAATTTTGTAGAAAAATTTAATCAATAATAATTTATAGTAATTAATTAAATATATAATACATTCATAAAAAAAAAAAAAAAAACTATATTTCTATTTTCTAATATAATAGCATATATGAATAATAGTAAATAATATAAAAGTCCAAAAAATCGCATTGGTAATCATATAAATAGATAAGAAAATGCAAAATTTAAGTTTAAAGATTTTAATTTACACATTTTTGGTAGTTAGTATTTAATTTCAAGTGGGATAATAAACAAGGATTAAAATTTAAATGACGACGAATTAATTTAAAATTCCCCTTAAAATAATAGTGGTTTTTAGAATTTTAAAAATTTATTATATACTAATGATAATATTAAAATTATAAATAAAGACAGCTTTAATTATTTATAAAATGAAAATATAACTACTTGTTTAAATCAATAAAATAAAATTAATATAAATTTACCATCCAAAAACGTTAATTTAGGACTAGATTAAAATATTTTTACTGAAATAGAATTCTAAAATTTCGAAGAACCCGATAATATAAACAGTTTGACAGTTATTGATTTTGGTGATTGCAATATAGATTAAGAATGAAATTGACTAAAATAATGTTATTTATTTTCGTATTTTAAGAGATACTATTATTTTATTTTTATTAATTTTATTATATATAATTTATATATATATATATATATATATATTAAATTCATATTTTTATTTTTTTTGTATTAATTCAATTTATTTATTTTTAGCATAAATAAATTTTATTAAATAATTTATTTTAATATCAAATAAATATATTCATTAATATTAATATTTAAATTTTTTCTGATAATTTTTTGTTTTATAATTTATATTGATTTTAGATCGATTATTATTATGTGATTTTAGATAAATTATTTTTATTTAAATTAATTTATTAATATATTTAATTTTAAATATATCATAATAAATTTATAAAAAAGAAAACAAAAAAAATATATATATATATATTCTTTCTTATTTTTAATTTACAATTTTTAAATTGTATTTTTTATAAATAATTTGTTAACTATTTATTTATTTAGAATTATCAAATCTGCTATAGTTATTAATTATTAATTTTTATTTTTTTAAAATTTTATTGATAAAGTTTCATTTTTTTGATTCTGATAGTGTTTTATATTTTAAAAAAGTGAAACTTCTAAACTAAATTTAATATAAAATAACAATTATTAAATTGAATAAGACATTTTTAAAAAAACAATTAATAAGCTAATAAAATAATTTAATATGTTTTATTTGTTATAAATATATTTTATTTTCTATAAAATTCAGATTTAGATAATTTAAATATTAATTTTATCATTTTTATTTTTTATTTTAATATAAATACAATTTAACTTTTTAATAAATATAAAATAAATATTTTTTAAAATTATTAATTTTTTTTTTTAAATAATTATTATATAAAAAATTAAAAATAAAAAACAAATTATTTCTTTTTAGATTAGCAATAAAATTATCTAAAACATTCATAGTTTTATATAAAAATCCAAAAATATTAAATAGTTTATATTAGAAAACAAATATAATTTTATATAAAATAATATTAAAATAAAAGATAAGATAAGGAAAATCCATATTTTGTTCGATGTGTTTATTTTTTTAATAATATTTAATTTTTTTTATTATTTATTTTAAAAAGTTTTGTTTAATTTATTTATGTAAATAAGAATATATAATTATTTTATTTAAATATAAAAAAAAAAAAATTAAATTAAATAATTCAAATTTAATATTTATTTAAAAAAAAAAACAAAAACATAAAAAAATATTTTTATTTTCTTTAATACATATTATATAAAAAGAAGAAAATAATAAAATATTTTTTTTAATAATTATTATAAATAAATGAGTCACAGTAATTCTAGAAATAAAGAAAAGGAAAAAGATAAAGATAAAGACGAAAAAAAGAATTGTAAGTTATTTATAGGAAACCTATCAAAAGATGTATAAAAAAATATTAAAAATAAATAAATATCTTTAAAAATAAAAATATAAAGGCTGACAAGCGGGATCTAGAAAACATTTTCAAAAAATACGGGACTGTCAAAGAAATAAAAATAAAAGCAACCGGCTCAAATCATTACGGATTTATAGAATTTTAAGATCACAGAGATGCAAAAGATGCATTAGATGAGTAAATAAAAAATAAGATTTTTTTTTTTTTATATTTATAAATAATTATAGTTGCAATAATATGGAATTTAAAGGGAAATAAATAAGATTAGAATTCGGTCATGGAGGAAAAAGAAGAAGAGAAAATTGCTTTAATTGTGGATACAGTAATCATGCTACAAAAGATTGTACTAGATCTAGAAGAGATAGTTATGGTATTTTTTTCTTTTTCATATATTTAAATTTATTTTGTTTATAATCATAGATAGACATAGACATGGAAGTTATAGAGATAGAAGAGATTATAAGTATTTTTTATATATTTAAAAGAATATTTATTATATTTTATTATTTTTTAGATAAAGAAGTAGATCTAATGATAGAAGAAGAAGGTCTTCTCGTTCTGGATCATATAGTTAAAATTATATAAATTTTATTTTATTATATATGAAAAAAAAAAAAAAATATTTTATATATTGTAATTAGGAAGAAGAAGAAACTCAAAATCACTAGAAAGATATAAAAGAAGACATTCTAGATCAGAATCTAAGAATTATAGAAGAACTAGAAATTCAAGATCATATGAAAAGTATTATAAATAAAAAAAACATATATATATAAATAATTTATATATGTATATATTATTATTATCAATATTTTTATTATTATTATTAATATTAATATTATAATTTTTATAATAGATATATTTATTTTATTATAAATAAAGAAAATATATTTACAAATTTTTATATTTTATATAATAGACAATTAAATTAAAAAATATTCATAATTAAAAAAAAAAAAAAACAAATATTATTTTATTTTAAATTATTTTTATATTTTTATGATATTTGTATATATAAATATTTTTAATTATATAATTTGAAATTTTATTCTCATTATTAAATATATATAAATATTATTTTATATATATATAATATTTTATATTATTTTATATATTATTTAATACATAATATAAATTCATATAGAATTTCTAAATATAGAAATAGAAGCTAAGATCGAAAGAGATATTCTAAAAGTTTAGATAGGAAAAGTAGAAGCAAATCTAATGATAGACAAGATACAAGAAAAATTAGAAAAATAGCAGCGAATTTTCTAGAAAAAGAAAAATAGTAGTGATCGAAAAAAAGATAAAGTCTATAACTCATCTTAATCAGTATAAAGAAAGAAATAAAGTAGAAGAAGATCAGCTAGTAATAATAATAGTAATAATAATAATAATAATACAAATGGAAGCCAATATAAAAACGGGTAAGACAAATCAAGAGAAAATTCTATATATAATTGAAGGTGAGATAAAAAAAAGAAATCACATATTTGAAAATCATATAAAAATATAAAAATTTATATTTATTAAAAAAAAAATATGCTTTTTTGCTTTCTTTAGCCTTTATCTAATATTATTTTTAAAATATAAAAACAAATATTATCTTTCTATTATTCTCTTTTTTCTTATATTGCTTATTTTAAAATTAAAAAATATAAGTTCTGTACAAAAAATATTATAAGTCCTATGTTTCTTTGAATAAAAAATACTTTAAAATATGTTTTTCTAAAAGTTTGTTCTCAAAAATGTGTAAAAATTAAAATATCTAAATAATAAAAAATTTCTAAAAAATAAAAATGTCTAAAAAATATAAATAAAAAATATCTAAAATGTCTTAAAAAAAAAATATTTAAAATATAAAAATATCTAATAAATAAAAAATATCTAAAAAATCAAAATATCTAATAATAAAAATTATCTAAAAATAAAAATTTCTAAAAAAAATAAATTTCTAAAAAATTAAAAATTCTTTTAAAAAAAATAATATTTTTAATATTATAAAATTATATCAAATATCACTTAATTTTCTTTTAAAGTTAAAATAGAGAATACTATTATAATATAAAATAAAAAAAGTAAATTTTTTATATGTATATTAAAAATAATTCTATTCTTTTTTCAATAAATTAATTAAAGTTTTTATGTTTTTATAAATATAAAATTTTATATATATTAAATTGATTTTTATTTTAAACATATAATATTTTTGAGCTTATAAAATTAATTTTTTTTAAAGTTTTAACAGGATATTATTTCTTTTCATTTATTTATAATTTTTTAGAAATAAAAAAAAATTGTATAAATATATTAGAATTATAAATAATAAAATCATATAAATATTAAATTAATATTTAATAAATAATTTTTTTTATATAATTATAAAAATAAAATAAGATTAAATTTTCAAAGTTTATAAAAATAATAAATATATTAATTGTAACTCAATTTAGCATTAAATAATTTTATTATAAAAAAAATAGTAACAAATAAAATACATATTTTAAATACTCTAAAGAATAAAATTATTTTAAACTTCGTTAACAAATCTTAAGATCAGATAATTACAAATATATAATATATAAAACATATAATTAATAATAAATTTATGTCAAAGATTAAAATTAAATTTAAATAATTATATTTATATATATTGATTAATAATTAAATAATAAATATAATAAATCTTGAATGTTATAAATAAAAAGAAAATTAAAAAAAATATATATATTTTATATATTATATTTTATATATAAATTTATATATAAATAAATATATATATAATTACACATATTTTTATTTATTAATTTTTTTTTGCAATTTTATTATTTTTTAATATATTTTTATTATTATTTTATATATTTTAATTTAATAACTTTTCTATATTTTATTTAATACAAATGTATTTTTTTTATACTATATTATTTGATATTTTTAAAAATAATATGTATTTTATTTTTTTATATTAAAATAATTATATTTTTTTTATATTTTTTATTAAAATGTTTTTATATATTATTTTTTTATATTTTTATATATATAAACATTTTCAATAATTTATATAATATATATAAAAATATAATTTTTTTTAATCATATCTTTATTTAAAAATGATATCATTATAGTATATAATTTTTTTTCATTAATATTTAAAATAAATAAAAACTATTATATTTTAAAATATATTTATATAATTAATAAATTATTTTTTTTCTCTTTTAAATATGATTTTATTAATTATTATATATTTAAAATAATTTCTTTATATTTTAAATTTTTATTACTAATTATATATTTTTTTATAATTATGTAAAATTAAATAATAAAACTTTAATTTTTTAAAGATCTTATTTTTGATAATAAGAAACATAAGTATTTATATAATTTAATAAAGGAATTCAAAATTAAGGAATTAATAAAATTCTATTATATCTAAAGAATTATAAAGATTTGAATATAATTTTTGATTATATTCTTATATTAAAATTTTTAAGATATATGACTAATTTTATTTTAAGTTAATTGATTAAATTAAGTTAATATTTAATGAAAATTAATTAAAATAATTGATTGTAATTATGCATTTTTTTTTTATTTTATAATATTAAATAATATATATTTAATATTATATCAAATTATTTATAGATAAGTAATATATTTAAAACCAGAATTATTATACTTATTAATATAAATTATAATATATTTAATTATATAAATGTTAATATATAATTTATTTTATATTTAATAAATAAAATATTAAAAATTATTATAATTTAATTTTTATAAAATTAAAAAAATATATAAAAATATTATAAAAAGATAATTTCATTTTCTCCCTCCTTTTCCAATTTTTCAAAATTTTGCTCCAAAACCTCCTCTTCCTGATTTTCCTCTAATTCCACCTCTTCCACCTCTTCCACCTCTTCCACCTTTTTAATATGATTTTTAGCTTATAAATGGTGTTTTATTAATATTAGGACTTTTAAAATTTTATTTATTTCTTTAAATAATTAAGCTTCTTTTACCCCTATCCATATTCTTAAGTTTATTTCCTTTCTTAATTTTCTTATTCTAAAATAAATTTAATAAATTAATAAATATAATATAAATATATATATATATATATATATTAATAATTATTTTTTTATTTATAATTTTATTTAATTAATATTATTTTTATTTATTTTTTTTATATAAAAAATAATTTTATAATTTAATTATATACATATATATATAAATATATAAATATTAATATTTATATTTTACTTTTAATAATTAATATTGATTTTTAAGTTCATTTTTAACTCCTTTTTATTTAAATTCATTATTATTATCATTTAAATAAATTCCTTTTTAGTTTAGATTTCTTTTTTTAAACATTCCTTTAACTCTATTAACTAGATTACTATCTTCAGTTTCTCCTTCTTTTTATAATTTGACCATATTTTTTTTTTACCATTTTTTTAATACTTCTTTTGCCACTTAACCCTATTTTTTGTGGTGTTTATCTTCTTTGTCTTTTACTATTCTTCCCACTTCATCTTATTTTCCTCGAACGAACTATTTCTTTTTTTTATCCCAAATATTTTTTTTTTTATTTCTTAATATATCCTCGTAATCTTCCCCTACTATATATGCATTTACATCCGAAGTTTAAATTTTTGAAGAATCTTCAATTTTTTTTACCCTAAAATGATCTTATTGTGCATTTATGTATTAATCTTTATGTCTAAAATCGAGTATTTGTGATTTTTTTATCTTTTTTTTTATATTTAAAGGCTTTTTTTCATCTTCTAGTTTAATATCTGGCTCATCTTCTTAAATATTTTCGTCATTCTCATCAATATTTAGTCCTTCTTGTTCTTCTTTTTCCATTTTTCTGACATCTTGTTCGTCTAAAGCACTTAAAATATCTTCTTTTTCTTCTTCTTCTTCTTCTTTCTATTTTTAAATTTCTATTCTTAATTAAGAGATTTTTTCTTATCTTTATTTTCTTTCTTGGAATTATTTTTCTTATTTTTTTAATTATTAAACGGCTTATTAAAAACCTGAAAAAGCATAACTTTCATCACTTTCTTTTAAAACGCCTGCATTTTTAATTTATCTCTATTAAAAAATCTCCAAAGCACACTATTAGGGTTTAAAATGTCTTATTTAGTTCAAAAAAGCAATTTTTTCTTCCTCATCCTTGACCAAATTTGCAAAAAGAGGGTTGATTTTTTCCCTGTTAATCATTTTTTGATTTTTAACAGACACTTTAGATGCACTTTCTCTAGTTTTAAGGAATTAAATAAATGCATTATTTGCCATTTATTACATTTTATAAATTTCTATGTCTTCCTTTTACAAAATTTCTATTTTACCTTAAGTATCTTCAATTAAAGACGACGGAACGACCCCATAATAGGCTTTATTATTATCTTTTTTTGAAAAATCATCTTCTTTTTCACTTATTTTCCTCCCAACATAATAGCAGACTTCATTTATATACATAATTTCATTCATGCTAACCATTGCATATATATTTCCTGTTTTTCCAGCTCTACCAGTCCTCCCTGATCTATGAATGAAAATTTTAGTCTAAGCAGGAAGGTCAAAATGGATTACATTTTAAACATGGGGCAAGTCTATACCTCTTGCAGCTAAGTCTGTGACTACTAAAACGTTAACTCTTTTGCTTTTAAATTCATTTATTTAGTCTTTTCGGGCTAGTGGGTCCATTTTACCGTATATGGAGACGTTTTCGATTTTGAATTTTTCCAAAACGGCGCTCACTAGGTCTACGTGGTATTTAGTTGAGGCAAATATTATTGTTGAGTTTTCAGTATTTTCTGAATAATTAATAATCTTTTCTAATAAATATATTAAAATGGCGAATTTCTCGTTATTTCTTGCTAGTAAAAAATTCAATGAAAGATTCTCGTTTAGTGTATATTCGGAATCTAATTTAACAAAAACATACTCTTTTAAGCCTGCTCTAGCAAAAGAAGAAAGCTCCTCTGGTATAGTTGCTGAAAACATCAAAGTTTACCTGTTTTGGGAAACTTTTTTTAAAATAGTCTTCATTTGGTCTGCGAAACCCATTTCGAATAAATAATCGCATTCATCAAATATTAAAAATTCTACTTTATTTAATGTAAGTCCGGTTTCATCTATTAATTATGATAAACGACCTGGTGTAACTATTAATATGTCTGGGTTTCCAGCTAAACTCTCAAATTAACCTTCTAAATTATGGCCTCCTACTAATAATGAATATGTTAAATCAGTGAATTTTATAAAAGATTTTAATACTGAAGTTATCTATATATTTTTTTTAAAATGTATATTTATATATATATATATGTATTATTTAAAACTTATAAAGCTAATTCTCTAGTAGGTAATACTATTAAGGCACGCGCACCGACTGTTCTAGAGTGTGTTTAGAGCTTATTTACTAAAGGAATTACAAATGCGGCAGTTTTACCAGAACCTGTTCGAGAACAGGCTACTATATCACGACCTTCGAGGATTAAAGGAATCGCTTTTCTCTATATTGGGGTCGGGACGTTAAAACCACGAGCTTTTATGGCTTTGTATACTGGATATACTAAATTCATGGATTCAAAACCTCCTCCTTTTTTTCTTTTTATTGTTTCGGTCATTTTTTTTTTGAGTTGTTTTTTTTATTTATTTATTTTTAACCTTTTATATATTTTGATATTTATTTTTATTTTAATTTTATAAAAAAATATGAAAAAAAAATTATTTAGTTTTATATTAATATTTATTTTTTATAAATGTATTTGTATTAAAATATAAAAAAATGGAATTTTTGTTTTGTTTATAAATATATATTTATCAATATAATAATAATGTATAAAGAATATATATATTAATATGATTTAATTTTATATATTTTTTAATAATTATTAATTACTTTAATTACTATTTTTTTTTCTAGTATATGTAGTGATTCTTATATTTGCTTTTTATTTACGAATTTACCAATAAAAAAAAATATAAAAAATAATAGGGATTTCAATATAAAAATATATTATATACATTATTATAAAATTATTAACCTAATAAAAAATATTATATAAACAAATATAATTTTTAACTATTTCAGAGAATTTATTAAATTATAATAATAATTTTAATTAATAAAAATATTATAAACATCATTTTAACATATTAATTTAAATATTATTATAAATTAATTTAAGTATAATTTCTATCTAAATATTTTATTTTTAATTCATATTTTTTTAGAATTAAATTTTAAAAAGACTAATATATTCAATTTTATATCATTTGATATATTTAATTTTATTTCATATTCTTTCATTTCATATTTTTTGTTTTTTTATTTATAATTATATTTAATTTTTTTTTTTTTTTTAATTAATTTTATTATAGATCATTAAATACATATTGTTATAAAAATATATTATTATAATAAATTTATATATGTATATATATTTATACTAATAAATATATATATGTATATATTTATACATAATATTTCATTATTATTATTAATTTATTATTTTAGTATAAATACTCATTAATTTTTAAAAATTTTTGATTATTATTTATATTTTTTACTTTACTTTATTTTGTTTTTTTTATTTTTTGTTTTAATTTTTATTTAAATTTAATTTCAAATATTTGTAAATCATTTTTATATTTTTTTACTATTATTTAAATTTTTTGTGTAATATATTAATTTTTTTAGTAATATTATAATACAAAATATTATCATTTATATATATATATATATATATATACATATTTTTATTATATAGCTATTTTTAACATTATTTTATTATAATAAAATCATTATTGCTTTATTGTTTATTAATTTTTAAATCTTTAACATCTTGGCGAATAATTTTGATCTATTTTTTTCGATATATACATTATGTTATTTTTTTTTTTAATCTTTAACTAACTTCTGTAAATTTTGTAAAAGCGATTATATTTTAATAAAACATTTTAAACATTATTATGTGCCATATAAATATTAAAAATTCTAATAAAATCAAAATGCATTTCTATATCATTTCCTTAAAGACCTTATAAATTATTTTAATTTCTAGTTTATTATATAAACATATTAATAAGTTCTTATTTTTATTTGTTAATATTTTATTAATTATCATCTTAGTTTTATATATCGTAATAGTTTTAATTTTATTATAAAATTTAATTAAGACCTAATTTTGAAGATATTTATCTTTTTAAATTTTTTAAATTACTAGATTTTTTTTTTTAAAATACATTTTGCGTTTATTTTTATTTTTATTAGCCTTGACTATTGTTATATATTTTCTAGACATCAAATTCATTTTCATTTTTTAATTATTCATCATATTAGTCCATAAATTCATCTTATATTCTTACAATTTAATTTTCATCTTAATAAAATTATATATCTTCTTTAATATAATAATATTAGCTAATAGTCGCAAACTTCTATCTGACCATATTTCTTTTGAATTATTTAATAAACTATTACTATTCTTTTAAAAATATATTCAAAACTCTCTGATTTTTCGGTTTATAAAAAAAAAGAGGACAATCTTTAATTAAATGCATATTACTTTTACATGAATAACACATTAATTTATAATCTTCTAAAGAATTATATAAATTTATATTATCTTTCATATTAAAATATGTCTCTCTATCATTCGGATATTAATTTAAAACTTTAATAAATTAATCTAATTCTATATAATGTATAGTTGTTACTCCTATACTCCTTGCACTTGTTTAAGAGTAATAATTTTATGACAAGAATTCATATAAACCAAATATTTGATTTTATCTTAAACGACTAAACTGTTTTATTTCATTCATTATAGAATTGTTATTCTTTTTTCCATTATCCATATATATATCTACAGTTCCTTTTAGAATTAAATATAAACAAGGAATATTATGTTAATCATTTTTCATAATAATCTCGTCTGGTCCTTTTTTATAAAAATAAATAAATATTGAAAATTAAATTTTAATAATAAAAAAAAAAACCGAAATTAATTTCTTTAATAGCATCTGAAAGTGAATCTAGAAATTTCTTGGAAAAATTATTACTAAGAAATTTAATTTTATGAATAGATTTTAGAGCAATTTCATGTTAGATTTCTTTTTTTAAAATTTAACTTAAACCATTTAAAGAATCACTTGGAATTTTATTACTTCTATATCCTTATTCATTCACATACTTAAGATATTTTCTTGCCATTTACTATAATTAAGGATTAACTTCTCTACTTGTCATATAATTGTTTAAATCAATTAATTATAGTCTATAATATTCTTATTTTTCGTTATATTCTCTAAACACATTTTATATATTACTCAAAATATATGCGAAAATTCCTGAAGATAAAATAGCTATAAAAGTTACAAAAAGTTATTCCAAATTATTATTTGGTGTAATATCCCCATACCCAATAGTTCCTATAGTAATTGCGGCAAAATAAACACTATTTACATATTTTGTATAATTATCACTATTTTAGATTTATACTTTATGCATCCAACTTTTTTAGTTTGATTCTATTGAATAATTCCCTATGGCATGCCAACAGCAGGCAAACATATGACATAGGAAAATCACTTAGGATAATAATGTAATTAAAGAAATAATAAAATTATAAGAAGGAGAAAGTTAAAAAGAATCTATTATTCTTTCGATTATTTAATAGAAATTTATAAATTTTAATAAAATGAAAAGCATTTTTATAACATCATATTCTTAAGAATATTAACTACAAACAAAAATATAGGCTGCGATTTCTAATAAATTCCTAAAATTGAAAAAACTGTAGATTATTTTACTCCTTTTTTTCTCTATTACACCTTCGTGGTAATATGCTGTATTCAAAATCATAAAAAAATTAATTAGAAAAGCTATATTACTTAAAAAATCAATAGAAATATTATTAGAATGATATGTATGGAAACTTATTTCGAAAGGAATTTTAACAATATTTATTATTATGAAAATTAAATGAATAAAATCCCACATTAATGAAAATTTTTCATAAGGTAATATTATGGGTATTGGATCTATAATTATTTAAAGAATATTTAATAATTTATAATATATAAAATTTATATATCTAAATAAAATTTTTAATTTTTTCTTAAAATTAATAGTTAGATTTTTAAAATTCTTATTATTTTGTATTTACTACGGTATATATTAATTTTTTGCAAATTTCTTTTACCTTTAATTAATTCTAATTCATCGTATTCTAGTGCTCCTAAATATATAAAAATATATATATAATAAAATAAATATTTTTAATTTATTTTTTATAAATATCTAATATAAAGATTAAAAAAAAAAAAATATATTATATAAAAATATATAAATTTATATATATAATTATACATATATATAATAAAATATATAAAGATAAATAATATAAATATTTTTTATATATATTTATATAAATATAAAATAAATATGTATATACATATTTTATAATATAAAATAAATATTTTTATTTTATTTATAAATA